>NW_020449374.1:150004-334282 GCF_003343035.1 Apteryx rowi | reverse complement strand
GGGCGAGAGGAGCCGGGGGCGGTAGCGACTCGTACGGGCGGCGGCGAGGTGAGGCGTCCCCGAGGTGAGGCGCGGCCCTGGTGCCGTGGGTGACAAGTGCACCTGGGAGACCGAGGTGAGGGCAGTTTGGGGCTGTCTGAACAAAAAAGTCTTTTTTTTTTTTGTGCTGGCGTCTCCTAGTGCTTTTTTTTGTCTTGAGGTGAAAGCACCCAAAAAGTCGTGTTTCACATACGCAGCTGAGACGGGACAGTGTGGGTGATGGAGAAGTGGTGGCCTGCCCGAGGGGACCGTGCCAAATCCGGTTCGTAGCGGGCCGGCCGCTGACGCGGGTAAATAATCTGATATGAGGGGTTAGATAGAGACCACTACAATAGCTGTGTGTTTTATTTGTTAGTCTTACTGACAGTTTATTCTGGAAAGTTCCAGAGGCAGGTTTGCCCCAGCTGCATTTCAATTAAAAAACGGAGAAGCTTATCACCTACAGCATGACGAGAGCTAATATAACAGAACTGTAACCCCCTGCCTATTAGTGGCAGCTAGGGTAAAGATTTGGTAATAATCAGTAACATTTCCATTTAGACGAATTTGGGAAATGCTGGAAATGGGAAATCTTTCCTGTTGAAGATACTTTTTTTTCACATAAATGTCAAAAGCATGAGCTTACTTTATAAGGGATAGGGTCACTGACCTTGTGTGTTACTTTTCTGTTCAGTTGCCACTTGAGTTGGTAAATAAAGCATTAGTTAAACACACACATGCTCCAGCACAGAAGAAACTGTCAGAAAAAGGCTGTGAGTTTCTGTGGATTGGAAGTGTTCCAAATGACTCTCAGAATTGCAGTTTAAGGGTGTATCTATAAGCTAGACTAGCCACAGGAGATTGGGCTTCATGAACTATAAGGTGTTTTTCAGCCATACTATCTTAATTCTGGGTAACAACAACTATTTAATCAGAGAACTGATTAGGTTCGCTACTCTTTTGTTCAGTCACTGTCACTGTGAAAGACAGGTTGTTAAATCAGTTTGTGACTGGCTGTTACTTGTATGGAGATACATCTCACAATAAGCACTGACAAGCTGAAGGATATGCCCTTAGTCATCACTTCCAAAGGATAAGAGAGTATTTCGATTTCAGTTCACTTCTATTCATGACATTAATGTAGACATCTGTTCATTTGAGGACATGGAAAATAAAACAAAAATTAAAAAATTAAACTAAATTGAACTCATTCTATTAGGGCAAAAGGGACAGTTGTCTAATTAATTTCAAGATCACTCTGGTAAAACTTGTACAGGAATTTAGATTCTACTGGAAATATGCTTAAAATAATTAGCATTTTCATTTCCTAATACTATGCTGCCATCCACTGGTGCTGAGCAGAGACTGATGCTACTTCCACACATTAAAAACACATATTTCTGGAGGTAAAGCAGTGATACTGCACGTCACGAGGGGCCTTCTTGGTGTTAGCAGAAGGCATGTGAGGTCCTAATTCATAAACCTGAGACAGCTCTTTCCCCTGACCAGTCAAAAATGCACTTCACTATCAAAGCAAAATGTAGGTTTAAGCATTGACCCACAGTATTAGGAGGCAAATCCATATGAGAAATAATACACGGTCAGCTATCACGGTGTTTCCACTGTCTGCGTATTTTGGTTTGGTCCAATTGTATCTGTTTCAATACCTGACAATCCTTTGTTGCTATTGTACATGTTCATATGAAATGTGAACTTGAAAGTTTTGGTTTCTACTGTTTGTAGTATTTGTCTCCATTCCTCCCCTGTTGGCTTGGTCTGACGATTTTAGCCAAAACTGATCATCAGACCAGGATTCTCCTGCTTGGTTGCAGTTCTTGGTACAGCCTCATCCCATGGACCTCTGCACCTTCCTGGCTTTGAAATGCCATCTTCTCCCTCCGCTTAGCTTATAAAATAAAACTACTGTTTTTCAGTGCACCTTAGCCTGCTTGTTGACCACTGGGCTTTGACGTTGTCTCAGTAGTGTCCCGGTAGGAATTACACAAGGCAATCTCTGCCCTACTCAGTCACGGCTTGAGGGGGTAAAGGTTGTGTCACCACATAGCGCAAAATTAAAAATTCCGTATCTGAAAAATTAGCATAAACTGTTAAGTGGGATAACCGTTGAATTAGATTCACATTAAAGCTTAAACCATGTTTAGGGGCGTGCAGTTTAGTCTAAATACTGGTTGTACTTCGCATCTAATATGGTGTCAGCAATATGTCCTGAGTGTTCTTTTGAAAGGTAGTACTGATTTTCCTTTTACCAGACCCATAAATGCTCTCACCATCGCTTGCAGTTCTTAGCACCTGCATGCACTGGTTTTTTTTTAACTGAAGAATGTAGCACATTCATACATGTGAAAGCATATTACAAGAACTGCAGGGCTGGCTGGGGATCTCATTGAACTACAGAGCCCATTCCTTGTGCTGAGGCAAGCTAAATCTCTATCTCATCCAGCAACTTTCAGCCTTTTTTGATTTGCATATATAGCTGAGGAAAAGATTATTCACATTTCTTTGCTAATCATTTATGTTCATCCTTAGATGTATGGGATTTTTCTTTTCCTGTTTTAGGATGTTTTTAAAATGCTCAGGTCATTCAGAAAGCTCCTAGTATAGGTGGTTTAGTGTCTTATTTTGCCTTCAGTCTTTTGCCCTTCTTGGGATGTCTTCCTGTGGCTTACTGTCAGGAACTGCCATGCAAGAATTTCTTTCCTTGTTGGTCTCCATTGGTTTCCTCTGTTTATTGATATTGATTTTCATATTGATTTTTCCAAAAGTCTTTTTCTCTTATTCTGGGTCTTCTGCTAGTTCTTTCTTTTCCTTAAATTTTTGCCACCTTCTCCTCTTGATTAGTTATTTATAGCGGACTCCACCTATGGCATTACCTGTCCTGCATTCAGCCACATTTCCTGAATTTCAGTGTTTGTGTATATATCCCTCTCCTGAGGAATATATGAAGAATATAATATTTATTCTTCATAAACAATGCAACATCTGCTCAATTTCTTTCTTGCCTCTGTGCTTTTGAACAAAGTATGTCTTTTTGCACCTATATTTTAGTCCAGGGATTTATTCCACAAGTTTGTGATGTCATGCATTATTGTAGGGCACTAATTTAAATTCTTCTGTTTATTCCGTACAGCTGTAATTAGTCATCACAAAGGTTTATCATGTTGCTAAACTAAGTACTCTAAAGAACTCACAACGTGGTGCTTGACTTCTGGAAGTGAACATCAAAAGTCTCACTGTCATCATGGGAGATGGGAGGCACCTGGAAGGGGGAGAGCAGGCAGCTCACCTGCTGCTCCTCCCTCATTGACGCTGTGACAAAAGCTGCTGCAGAGCTGCTCTGGCTCATGTTCCCCCAGYGGCTGCAGCAGAGGTGGTGCAAGTCTGCTGCTCTTTGTTGTCACTATTTAACTGTCCTCCTTCTGCTTTGTAGTGAAAGTACTTTCATATTTCTAACAAGGAGCTTTTGTTTTATAGGTATGTGAATTAAATCATCAAGTGTTTGTCAAGCTTCAAGTTAGAAATCAGGAGTTCATGGCTGGCTGCCGTCCCCTGTTGGATCTGTCAGATGATAATTCCCCAGTACAACAAAAATATACTTTGCTTCACTCTGTATCTAAAAGGTTTAAAGGAAGACATAAGCATACTTGAAGAGAACTTCTTTGCATAGGGAAAGAGAGCAGGTTTCTGGCAGCAGGAGCTGATAAGATTCTTAACGAAAAAGGTGAGTGGTCCAAGCAAAACTTTGACTTTTTTAAAAGTACATGCATAAGGTATTCAGACTGTTACTTAGAAGCAGTGGGGAAAAAGGGTGACTACTTTTTGTTCCATAATCTAGGATTTATAGGTTATCACTGAGATTTTCAATGTTTATGCTTTTATTGCTGAAGTTCTTAAGAATAACCTTCCAGTGAAGTCACTTAGTTTGAGATGCTTTAATAAATATTTTTTTCTTGAGACATCCTGGGATAAGTTTTAAGGAATGCTGCCTATCTGTAGTTTGAGTTGAAATCAACAGGAGTTTCATGTGTTCAGATAACACTGCCAACTGATGACAGCTTGAAAATGTCATTAAATACGAGTCCACCTTTTATAGATAACTTGGTATATGGGTGAGCTGTTAGCCTCACTGTACTCCAAGAACCGGGTGAGGAGTGATAGAGAGCTCCTTGAATTGCTGCCCCAGGGTATGGCCTGGAGTACTGAAGCAGTTGATTTCCCAGGCTAGCTGTGTGTTGTGGTAGCACTAATAAAACGTGGASCTGTCCTGCAGTTTTTGGCTGAATTGGTCTACGTTGTCAATGGAACCATTTCTGAAAACGTGTAGTGGTGGTTAACCATCTTTCCCCTCCCTCTTAATCGTTGCCTGTCAGTGTCTCCTTTTCTTTCTCCTGGGAACTTTCTCCATGCGTGGGGTATGAACAGTACAGACCATCCCTTTGCCTGTAAAAGGGGTGGAAGTAAAAGACAATCAATAGTAGGAAAACTAGCTCCATTTTCACTAACCACTGTCCTAAGGTAAGAACAAAGGAAGTCTCTGAACTTAACAGTATAGCACATGCTTTTTTAAGGGGATTAATAGGTTGACCAATTTGAAATTTTTTTATTAATGGCATGTGTAGTAACTTTTGAATGTCTGATTTAACAAGAAACAGGTATTTCAAATGCCAGTGAACTTTCTGCAAGTTTTTGGCAGCTCATTAGAAGGTTTGGCAATTCATTTTCCATTTTAACAGTTTAGTTGTGATGACGTTTGTGTAAGAGTGATATTTAATTGCATCTTAATCTGACTTCCTTTCATGTGGTTTGCTGTTTAGCTCTTTGAGGTCCAGCAGGTGGTACTATTGACCTAAGAATTTCCTCTATTTCCCAATCTGTAACCACATTGTCAATCTACTGTTTTGTTTTGCTGTTATGAGCAGTGTGGCTCTGAATGGGAATGAAGATGCTACTATCTGTTAAGTTTCTAGAAGTGGCAGAAAGCTTTTCCTCAACTGTGGCAACAACTGTGGCAAGGGCTGCAAAGAAAGATCCAAGGGGGTTTTGCCCTGCGCTGTTGTGGATGCAGTAGAATGCAGGTACAAGGGAGATTGCTTAAAGAACCTGGGCTGGGTGACTCCAAGGTTGAAAACTTTCAAGATGAAAATCAACCTTTGCATTTAGTCAAACTACCCCATAAGTGCCTCTGTCAGCAGCTCCCTCTTCTGAAATATTGCATCTCACTATACCACTACAAAAGAGAATCTGTTGACTAGAAGGTGTAAGCTGGCACAGCAGTTTCAGTGTTGATCTTTGAATGCAGGAGTTTACAGTTAATGGAGAAATAATACTGTTGCTATTAGACATAAACCTAGAGAGAAGACTCATTTTTGGCTGATAGTTTAACAAGTGATCATGATCAGATAATTAAATATTATAAAAAGAGCTTGTAAAGCTCTTATTACTGCTGTTTAGATCAAATTATAATTGTGGGAAAAAACTCAGAACTGTTTAGTTAGTTATTTTTATTAGCTGGAAGGGAGGTATGATATTTATTTGACCTTTAAACTTTATGAATCTTTCTTCAAAAAAGAGTCATATGACTGTAAAAGTAGTTGCGGCTTAGTCTTAATTGTGATTTGTGAATCAGTAGTGCTTGCTATCACTAAACATGTTAAAATAATTCTTAAAACAACAAAGAAGTGTAGCCTTCAACAGGAAAGGCTTAGTTCTGGAAAAGTAATTGCAGCCTCTGTGGATGTTTGTGTAAGTCTTTGTGACCCTGATACATTACTCTATAGTAATTAGCCATCAGTTGAGATATCAATAGGAAAGGATTGAAGCTAATCAATACAAAGACTCATTGATTTTTGTGAGTGCAGGTACACTCCTGACAGGACGCTGATGTGAAGCATATGTCAGCTGGGTTTACTTAGCATGCCTCCCAGTCTGACAGTCTCCGTGATGGTTCCACTAAGTCAGTCTTACTTACTTTTTTTCTTCTCCAGCTGTATTGTCCCATATCGCCATGCTCTCTGAGTAGTAAATTAAAGGTGAAAATCAATTTCTGGTTGTAGAGTAGTTCTTCCATCTGTGTAAATGCCAGCTGCAGTAGAGGGGAATAAGCTGTTGTAGCCCTGTTAGCAAGCTGGCCTGAAACGGACTGTTCCTGCAGTTGTCCTTTCCTGTTCAGGTCCATTCCCATGCCCTATAAAATATGCATCATTCAGCCAAGAAGTAGACTGGCAGCAAGAAACAGGCAGGCTCTGCTATACTTCTGTCACACTGGATATATTGCAGCTGGCAACGGTGCTCATTTTAAATCCTCAGCTTTTTTGTTCTAGCTTTTTCATTCTCAGGTGGTTCAGAAACAGTCATGTGTGTGTAAAGTCTTCCGTCCAAAGGCAGTTTCTAGAGATGAATTGTTTATTATTTTATTACACCACTACTCAGAGTCTGCCTCAATGATTTTTTTATTCATAACATCTTATTTATATATGGGAAGATTGATTCCTGCAATAGAGATCATGCAGTCTTAAAACATACGTTGATTCTTAACTTGGTACCCTGCTAGTAATTCCGTGAAAGTCCGCAGTAAAAAAAAGATAAGTATGTGTTCTTGCTTTTGCATGAAAATTGATTGTGGGAAAAGACGAAAGAGACGGCTGCATGATATGAGCGCAGTTTAGTGATTTAGTATTTTATGTACTTTTTAAAGGACTGTATCTCAAGAGTTGCTTCCTAAAACAAACTTAATTTGTACCACTCTGGAAACCCATGACATGAAAGTTTCTAGACCATGTCTTTCTTGGAACATTTGGAAAATTAGCTAAAATCACAAACTTAAAATCACTAAATCACAAACTTAACTTTAAACACCAGGTATTGAGATACATACATACACACACAAACACACATCATGTATTGATATATATGTATGAATATTAGCAATGAAATAATAACTAACGTTCTTTATTCACTGTACTTAGATGTATGTAATTCTGCACAAAACATGGGAAGACAAGCTCTGTAAAAGCAGTCAGATTAAAATACACAATTATACTTGATTACTTCACAGTGAATGTACTAGTTATTTTTGATATTGCAATTTTGATTTTTTTAAAAGAATGTGACAGTGCTAAGGTTTTTATTCTAACTCACTTATCAGAGGTGAATGAGTATGGTGTATTGCTTAATTGTAGAATACAGACACCTGTATTTGGTGATCACGTCATGACTCTACAAATTTCTTTTTATATTTTGCTTTAGGGCTTATTGTGAATGTCAG
Source organism: Apteryx rowi (assembly GCF_003343035.1). NCBI lineage: Eukaryota > Metazoa > Chordata > Aves > Apterygiformes > Apterygidae > Apteryx > Apteryx rowi. The sequence continues at coordinate 326,982 of NW_020449374.1, read as the reverse complement.
GCTGCAATCAAAGCTATGTGTAATTTGTGTTTTAGAGTAATACTTTTGCAGAGATCCATGAAAGCTGACCTTTTAAGCTAAGGCTGAACTTACTTCATAAGCTTTCAGCTAATCTTGGTAATGTTTCTTCATTATTAATGAATCCTTCTCCATTAGTTTCCCATCTTTCCTAACGGAAAGCCATGATCTGCTCTGCAGAAACAAGACTGTCTGATTTAAGGATGTTGCCAGGTGCTGACTCAAAACTTGAACACTGCATACAAACCTTCTGTCTATACTTTCTCCTTCTGTGCAGAAAACCATACATGTGAAGCATTGACATTACTGGGAAGGCTCACTGTAAAAGTCGGTGGTATCATGTACCTGAATAAAATCTATAAAAGCACCTGGAAATCCTGTTCAGGTGATGTCCAGCATATGATGATGAACTTTAAATCCTGTTGGGGCTCCTTCAGTTTTCTTCCCTAGCTAAAGCAGCAAAGAATGCTTTAAGATACTGTACTCAGCATGTTCATATGATGCAATTATCACTACAGAATACCTCAGTTAGACAATACTTAGGGATTGCCAAAAGAGCATTTGTTACAGTCAGCGCTTCAAACAAATTTGCATCATGAAATATCTTGTATTTGAATACAAGTGCAATTAAAACCTAGAAGGAATAATTCACTGCTTGTTAAGGTCARTTTGCACTTTGCTTGCGCTTGTACCTCTACATAGTTTGAAAAATCACTATGCAATAGGCTCATTTACAAGACATACAGCAATGCACCTGCTTTCTCCCTCTAGCATTTTAGCAGAGAGATACCTCTTTGAGTCATTGGGCTTAAAATAGGTTTTAAAACACTTAATGTAGACCATTCTCCCACAATTGGATAGGAATGGGAGCAGATGATTTTTGGCTTTTGTATTTTCCGTTTGGCTTCTGCAGGTACCTGATATTTTATACCATTGTCTGTGGCACCAGTTTCTTATCTTTAGTACAGAATGGATTTAAGCTTTCACGCAGCTGACTTCTGCATGTGTAATAACCCTCAACAATGTGAGAAAAGGCTTCACAGTCTGTTCCATGCTGTAGTATCTTTATTCCTGGAGACTGGTGATACTTTAACATATCATGTTAAAAGATAATATTCTTACTGAAGTTTTGTCCTTCTCAGAAATCTCTCTTGACCTGGCTACTCTACTGCTTTCCTGTTTGTGCCTTGTACTGGTTGACCATTTATGAACGTGTTGCATTTGTTCATGTGTGTTGCATATGAAGAACASAGCTGTGACATTGTGCAGAGAGTTCTACAAAGGCTAGGTCAGAATTTTGTAACGCACAATTTCACTTGTTCTCTGCAGGTGTGCATGTATATTCGTGTCCTATTTTTTCTGTTTGTGTTTTTTCTTGTTTTTGTTTTGTTTTGTTTTTGCCACCTCTCCCATCCACTCAATGGGGCATATTGGTGTTCACTCATGCAGTTTATATCAGTATTGCAGGGGAAGGAAAAACAAAGGGGGAAGGACACATACATGCATTTCCTTCCCCACTCCCCAATCCTGGAAACGTGACTTAAAGACTGAGCCTTTACATTAAGAAAAAAGTAATATACATTTCCATGTACCAAAACAAAGCATCAAAATTTGATACTTACAGTTAGCACATCCTGGAGTGCATGACAGTGTACTTGGATGAAATTAACTTTTTTGGAGGGGTGGGGGAGGGGATCAGACTTGTTCTTAACAATAAAGCTTTTAGTGATACGTAAATTATTCTGTCACCAAAACTCATGGGTGCATGTTCTGGCATATATTTGCAATATTAATATGAAGTCATCATGAGGGCCATATAGCTAGCATCAACAGTGAAATTTAGGAAGCAATGAAGTCATGTTAAACTCCTGGACTTTCATCTGTGTATCATGTCCCCCCAAAATCCTGTTGAAGTAAGTTTTAGGGTCATTTGTTGTCTTCATTTGCGGGCGTTTACAGAAACGGTTGTCCCAGCTTTCCATACACATCAGTCCTGTGACTGTTGATATTTTAATCCCATACTAGAAGAGAATGGCAGTGGAAGGAGGAGTTCATGTTCCTAGCCCTTTACAGTCTTCTGATTTGCACCCATGTTAATTCAGTCACGTTCTTGCTAATTATCATATAAAGAACAAACAAGCAGGCCACAAGTTTGAACAAACCTTTGAAGGGAAACACTTTCTAGACTATAGCAGAATCATGTGTGTGTGTTTATAAACACACATAAATGCTTAATGGGTACATAAAGAAAGTTGCCTTAAGAATAACAAAGGTGCTTTTCATTGCTATAGGAACTCTTTAAGAATTTGCTGTGTCTCCTGGATAGAAAGTTTGCTGTTTTGAAACAGGCTCAGTTCTAGCACTGTTAATATGCTTTGGAAAGGACACCTTACAGCTGTTCATTAATTGAGCAAGTAGTCTACTGTTTTGAAATACTGACCTCAGAAGAGGTGTAGGTACAGCTTGTCAGAAGAAGCTAACACAGTAGTTTTCAGTGACACTTCATTCCTTCATCCTGTGATAGTTTAGCATTTACACTCCCATTTGTGTCATGTCCTGCTAGTGTCTCAACTTTCACATTCTTTTTTATGTGTTTTCTCTCAGCTGCTTCTTATCTTAAATTTTTCTTTTTCACTGGTGATCTTGCAAAGCCCTAGTTCCACTCTACTGACCTCTCAGAAGCATACTATCTTAGTTCTGCATTTCTCCACATGCTTTTTAGAGTCAAAGCAGCTTGTGTCACTCTGTAAAGTTTCCTGACACTCAGCATGACAAGTTCTGGGTTTCATCTTTTTCTAATGCTGCCAAACTTGAACTGCTTGGACTGAAATTCTTCATGTAGTGTTTGCCACAGGCTGCCTTTGTCTGAAGAGTTTAAGCAAAAACTTTTTGGCTACTATGGAGAGTATGTGGAAAGCAATAAGTTGCATGTTTAACGCAAACAACCGCTCAGGAAAACTCTTGTGCACTAAACCTCTAGAGCAAAGCTGGTGGTTACCCTTGCGTCAGAGGTGTGACTTCGGCTGTTCCAGCGATAAGCTGCCAACTGTTGCCTACTTCAAGATATTGATAACAGGGAATAAATGCAGTATAAGATGACTGGCTGTGGAGGAAAAGCTGTGTGGGTGAAAAAAAAAGTGGAAGAGTGAATAAGTGGGAAATGTAACTACTTCATGCTGAATGAAATTCTGGCTTTAATTTAAATATTCCTGACTGTATCTTCAAAAGCGATATTCACTATTTCTAACTGTCTGCAGCAATTAAAGAGAAATACTCTTTTCCCTTGACTATAGATCCAATCTGAGTCTCTTTAGGATAATGTTTCCATGGCAACATTTTACATGTTTATTTTGTATAGTTGAATCCAGAATTTGGGTTCAGATAAACTTTACATTCCGGGCAAGTAATAGCTTGAAAGTGAATTGAGGCATTTATGAACAGCTAATGTAGATCAATACTTTACTTTTTGGTGGTATATCAATCATACCTCAGAATGTGAGTCACTTCCAATTCATTGTTGTATGTATAATTAAATGAGAATTATAAATCTGTCTTTAAGTCTGCCCAGTTATCAGTCAGACTTACTTTTCTGTATGAACAACTCTTCAGACTATGAAAGAAAAGTTTCTCCAACACTACAGGTTGTGCTTACTCTGCTACAAGTGATGGTAATAATGTGCGTAGAAGAGCATGCTGTATAGGTTTAGGAGACTTTAAGACTCAAGGAATCTCAGTGAAATCCAGGCTGCAAATTAATCATGAATATACCTTTTGCAGGATTGCAAACTTGCATTTTTTTCAATATGCTACCAAACTGTGTGTTAAAAAGTAGTTGCAGGAAGTGTAAATCTGAGGTATGACTGAAATATTGGATGCATTGCAAAATCTCATACCATATTACAGGAGCCATTGAATTGCAACAGTATTGGATTCAGAGCTGGCACTATCTGAACAATCAGATGTTAATATGGTACTGTGAAAATTATTAATATTACAGGTCTTTCTGCTAACTGCCATGACTTGCTGAAAGCAAACAAATAACAAAGAAAGGACAACAAAAAACATATCAGACATGAATTCTGTTCATCTCTTACACTGCCTATTGCAAACATTTGTACCTCTCTACTAAGATATGTTTTCAATACTGTTATTATGCTTCCTGTTTCTCTTAGTTTTTGGTTATTACCTGGTTAATACATACACCTGGTTATACATATATACGTAAATACATAAAAAACTGTTTCAATTGTGATGTTATGACAAGTGCTGTCATAGCAGCACATCTTCTATTTAGTGCTGGTTAAAGTGCAAGTTAAAGCAAACYGGAAGGGATGCTGGTGAGAACACTCCAGAGACATGACTTGGAAAAATACTAGTGAATATTAAGCTACAACCATGAACGTATAAGCTGGTATGTAAGAAACAGAAGAGGAATCATAAAGTACCATTAGAGATCGTATCATCTGTGACAGAATTTAATGGCAATCAAATAATCAGGGTATCAGTTGAGCACAGATGTTTCTGAGAGTCTCGGGAATTCCGTCTAGATACCTGAAGGATTAGTTGTATCTCTGTTCTTAACTAGTAATTCTAAAACCAAGCAGCTGGTTGTTGAGATGAAAGATGAGTTTGTAATGATCTAAGAGACAGCTGACCAGTTCCTGTGGTGACACTGAGTTGTTGCCTGATCTCGGGTTTTTGATGCCAAAGCGTCAGAATGAAAAGTACTGTGCAAAGATGGTGGTTGGTGGAAAATGCATGAGTAGTGATCTATGCAATTTTATGTGGGACAATGTGCAATATTAAGATACAGTTTTAGGACTAATGGGTTCCTGATATTTAGAATGATCCCTTAGGAAAATGAAAAAGGCCACAGGAACTAGTCAGATTTGTTTTGGGAGTCCTAATATACTCAGTCTTTTGACAAATCTTTTGCATAGGAAAAGCCTCTTCCTGCAAGAATTTTGGTGATGATGATCAGTTTTCTATGTCTGGAAATAGATCTCATGTTCTCTGTTATTCTACATTTTTCCTCCTTATAGCAGAATAGCCTCAAGAATTTAGGTATGTTCATGAGTGTTGTTTTTTTTTTTAAACTTGTATGAAACAATATCTTTGGGGAAGTTTGCATGATATTTCAAATATCAGAGACTGACAAGGGAAAATTGTCATGTATGATAGCAATATGAAAAATATAGTAGTACTTATAGGATAGGTGGAGGTGTAGACTTACTGTTCCACAAAACAAACTGTCTTGGGTATTATATGATGTAAGAACTACTAGTAGGAATGAACAGTGGCATAGATCACATACTAAATCATCAGAACAACCGGTAAACTAAATCTATAGATTTTCTTATTTATTGCTAATATTTGCCTGTGAGCTCTTTTTTTTATTTTTTTTATTTTTTTCCTTAAGCTTCTTATGATCTGTTTAAGCACTACAATTGCAAGAAACCTGTTTAGAACTAAAGAACATACTTTTCTGGTGTAAAACTGAACAATCCATTCATAGTGGAACCACTGAGATGTAATGTCTGTATTTATCCACGTAAATATTTTACTGGGAAATTCCTAGTCATGATCAGACTACTTACTCTAATAATAAATCAGTTTCAGGTGTCCATTGCTTACTGCCCCTTTTACACAAATGATAAAACTGCCCAGTTGTATCAGAATGCAAACAAGGTCTTTCCCCGAGAGCTGCATCTGCAAAGAGAAGCTTGCCCTTCCATGCTGCAGCAAGTTGCACRTTCCTGGTGTCTAGGGAGCTTGGAAGTTCAATGACAGTAATGACTTGTTCATTCTCCAAGCCTGTACTTTCAGTCAGAACTCCAGTGTTGCTTTCCCTTTTAATCTATACGTTCAGAAATACGGGCATTGAAGATGCAATATTACTTCTTAGAGGCCCCAAATGGAAATGAGGTTCCATTATATAGTGATTTATATGCATACTCATTACTGAGACAATATTATGCCATCCAGATTGAAAGCAAGTCAGAGGAAGTACACACAGAGCTTTATGGCCACAGAATTTAAGAGAAAAAGTGTTTGACAAGACTCAACAGGAAATGAAGTAAGGTGAAGTAAGGAAAAGTCTGCAGAGTTTCTGAGTATTACTAGCCTGGTACCTAAAACTCACTTCTTAAAACAGTCTAGCTTCTCCTATAGCCTTGTTAATATCTCAGTAGATACATTACTCCTCCATGACACATATGTATTAATGACTTGCAAGTGAATGGATATGAAAAAGGCATATGTACACACACGCACGTAGATATAAAAATAAAAAAGAGGGTGAAATTTATAACTACAATGGAGCAGATAGAACTGTTCTTCACAAATATTATTTATTTTCTTCATATTTTTTCCAAAGTGAACGGCTTCATTAAGCCTGTGCATCCTGCAGTTTCCCATAATAATGCATTTAAGATACATAGGGCTTTACTTTTCTTTTTAGAGGTCCTGCTATTTTTCTTCTTGCTTAAGATGTAAATGCAAAGCAAACCTCATTTATTGAATCTGAAAGCTCTGGATTAACAGAGTTGTTAAACTGATTTACAGAGCTTGTTTTTGAGAGCTGTTAAGTTTCACCTCTTTCCCCATACTTGATTGAAAAACAATTTAAGGATTACTGCATAGTTTAAATTCTTTCCAAGGTAAAAGCCATCATTCTGGAGACTTTTTGTTAGTTGTGGTAATAACAATGCCACACTTGTATTTACTTGTAAATACAGACAACATATGAGATACTTTTATTTTACTGTCAATATTACAGAAGAAGAAATCAAACTTAAAGTGAGTTCAAGGTAGCTGACACTCATGGTTTGTGTGAAAAGATGCGAGTCTGAGTTGAGGTTCATGTCTAATGCTGTAGTTCTAATTAAACTAGCTGTATAATTTACAATTAAGTGAAACATTCTCACAGGAGGAATGTTTTCCTTCTAATGCTTTTTCCCCCTTTTTAACATAGGTCAGAAAAATGGTTTAACTAATTCATGGGTTTAAATAAAGTTAAATGGTATTTTTTCTTCTGAAACTAATTCCATTATGGAAAGTCCTATGGCATTTAACAGGAATGAAACCAATAAGGTTTTCTACAGAAATTACATTAGAAATGTGCATATTTTAAAGGAATTATCTGTTTTTAAAGAAGTTTTTCAAGCCCTTCACCAGAATTATTGCAGAGATGGAATTCTTTGTTAAATGTCAGAAGGTACTTTAAGAGGGTTGCTCCCTGTATGATACTCTAATAAACTCTTCCAAAAGGGTTTCCATTATAAACTGTTCTGTTGYAATGAAGCTTGTGACTTTTTTTTTTCAGGTGAGTCAGGTGTTCTGTAGATTTCAGTTTAAACATGAGGTGAAATAGGTTTGTTTTATTTTAGTAGAACCTTAGCAAAGCAGGATAGGAAGAAGGAATGATGTTTACCTTTCAAATGTATAAGATATAGATGACTCATACTTTGGCTGCCCATGACCTGGTTTGAACCACAGGGGGCTGCATGGAAGGTTACCAGCTGCAGGCAGTCTTTCAAACATGTGAACGTAATATATGAGTGAAATATAGCCTGACATTATCTTGCTCACTTAAAGCACGTTCTAACCCATAGCAAATGTGTTCTGATTTTTTTATTATTTTACAAGAGGTGCATGCATATATTAAAATCAATATGTATATATTTTTTATTCATAAAAGAAGAACTATTATTCATTTTCTGTTCATGGCTGTATTTCATTTTACCATGCCCAGTCAACTCATGAAAATAACTTTCCTATCTTATTGTCTACTGGAATCACAGCTGCTGTAGTACAGTTGAGGCAACAGTCTTAAAATATTTTAAATCAATATATACATAGCCACAGACTTTAGGGTTAATTAACAGCTTGGATGATGGTTTGCCAGGAAAGAGCATAAGGTGAAGTGGGAGCCCTCCATGGGTATATGAGCTGCTCGCATCCTAGTCTTGGGTTCATAAGAATGTCATTTCTTGGGATTAAAAAATATATCCAATATATACATGGGTATAACAGGAAAGGGGAGAACTTTGGTTCTGCTTTTACAGTAGCCCAGCTGAATTGAGGACAGAAATGAATTATTTTGTGACTTCCTGTGTATTGCTATGGCTGCTCTGGCACACAGAAGCATTGCTTCTGAGAGCAACTCCTGAATGTCAGTGCTTCCATGTGTGCAACATATTCCTCACTCTTCCATGAGAGATCTGGTGGCAGAAAATAGTCTTGGTGGGTTGTAAATGCTCTTTTAAATCTTCTTAGGAAGAAGAAGTAGAATCGTGTCTCAATACTGCACTGCATGGCCCATGTCTCAATCCTGACCCATCCTTTCTGAAGGAGTTTGCAATGCCTGTTTAAAAATCCATCCTGTCTTTACCAGCTTCTTCCTTACCCCCTTTTAGGAGAAAAGATGTAGTTCAAAACTTCTAGGGAAGTGTTCCAGATTTCATTCCAAGGAATACCCATTTCCAGCCCAGGACAAGGTGCTGAAGCTCCAGAGAGAGAACTTGGGATACGCTTAATCCTTATTTTGCTCAGCCTCTTGCCAGATAAGTGACTGGCTCCCTCCTTGCCGTAGTCTGCTTTGGTGCCTGACTTTCTTTCCCCCTGTATAGAGAGTCTGAGTAACACAGTGCTTTGAATCCTGTTTTGAGGGTCGGTATTTTCACAGAATCACAGAATCACTGAGGTTGGAAGGGACCTCTGGAGATCATCTAGTCCAACCCCCCTGCTCAAGCAGGGTCACCTAGAGCACATTGCACAGGATTGCATCCAGGCACATTTTGAATATCTCCAGAGAAGGAGACTCCACCACCTCTCGGGGCAACCTGTTCCAGTGCTCTGTCACCCTCACAGTGAAAAAGTTTTTCCTCATGTTAAGATGGAAGTGTSTGTGTTTCAGTTTGTGCCCATTGCCTCGTGTCCTGTCGCTCGGCACCACTGAAAAGAGTCTGGTCCCATCCTCTCGACACCYTCCYTTCAGATACTTGTACACATTGATAAGATCTCCTCTCAGCCTTCTCTTCTCCAAGCTAAACAGGCCCAGCTCTCTCAGCCTTTCCTCATAAGAGAGATGCTCCAGTCCCCTAATCATCTTTGTGGCCCTTYGCTGGACTTGCTCCAGTAGTGCCACATCCCTCTTGTACTGGGGAGCCCAGAACTGGACGCAGTACTCTAGATGTGGCCTCACCAGGGCTGAGTAGAGGGGGAGAATCACCTCCCTCGACCTGCTGGCAACACTCTTTCTGATGCAGCCCAGGATACCATTGGCCTTCTTGGCCACAAGGGCACATTGCTGCCTCATACTTAACTTGGTGTCCACCAGCACTCCCAGGTCCTTCTCAGCAGAGCTGCTTTCCAGCAGGTCAACCCCCAACCTGTACTGGTGACTGGGGTTATTCCTCCCCAGGTGCAGGACCCTGCACTTGCCTTTGTTGAATTTCATGAGGTTCCTCTCTGCCCACCTCTCCAGCCTGTCCAAGTCTCTTTGAATGGCAGCACAGCCCTCTGGCGTATCGGCCACTCCTCCCAGTTTTGTATCGTCAGCAAACTTGCTGAGGGTGCACTCTGTGCCTTCATCCAGGTCATTGATGAAGAAGTTGAACAAGACTGGACCCAGGACTGACCCCTGGGGGACACCGCTAGCTACAGGCCTCCAACTAGACTCTGTGCCACTGAKCACAACTCTCTGAGCTCTGCCATTCAGCCAGTTCTCAATCCACCTCACTGTCCACTCATCTAACCCACACTTCCTGAGCTTGTCTATGAGGATGCTATGGGAGACAGTGTCAAAAGCCTTGCTGAAGTCTAGGTAGACAACATCCACTGCTCTCCCCTCATCTACCCAGCCAGTCATTCCATCATAGAAGGCTATCAGATTGGTTAGGCATGATTTCCCCTTGGTGAAGCCATGCTGACTACTCCTGATCACCTTCTTTTCCTCCACATGCGTGGAGATGGCTTCCAGGATGAGCTGCTCCATCACCTTTCCAGGGATGGAGGTGAGGCTGACTGGCCTGTAGTTCCCTGGGTCCTCCTTCTTGCCCTTTTTAAAGACTGGGGTGACATTGGCTTTCTTCCAGTCCTCGGGCACCTCTCCTGTTCTCCATGACCTTTCAAAGATGATGGAGAGTGGCTTAGCAATAATGTCCGCCAGCTCCCTCAGCACTCGTGGGTGCATCCCATCAGGGCCCATGGATTTGTGGGTGTCAAGTTTGCTTAAATGATCTCTAACCCACTCCTCCTCCACCAAGGGAAAGTCTTCCTCTCTCCAGACTTTCTCTCTTGCCTCCAGGGTCTGGGGTTCCTGAGGGCTGGCCTGAGCAGTAAAGACTGAAGCAAAGAAGGCATTCAGTAACTCTGCCTTCTCTGCATCCTTCGTCACCAGGGCACCCACCCCATTCAGCAAAGGGCCCACATTTTCCCTAGTCTTCCTCTTGCTGCTGATGTATTTGAAGAAGCCCTTCTTGTTGTCCTTGACATCTCTAGCCAGATTTAATTCCAAACGGGCCTTAGCCTTCCTCGTCGCATCCCTGCATACTCTGACAACGTTCCTATATTCATCCCAAGTGGCCTGTCCCCCTTTCCACTTTCTGTAGACTTCCTTCTTCTGGTTGAGTTTTGCCAGGAGCTCCTTGCTCATCCATGCAGGTCTCCTACCTCCTTTGCTTGACTTCCTACTCATAGGGATGCACCGCTCTTGAGCCTGGAGGAAGTGATTCTTGAATATTAACCAACTCTCTTGAACACTCCTTCCTTCCAGGGCCCTCACCCATGGGATTCCTCCAAGTAGGTCCCTGAAGAGGCCAAAGTTTGCTCTCCTGAACTCCAGGGTTGCGATCCTACTTGGTGCCCTGCTGCCTCCTCACAGGATCCTGAACTCCACCATCTCATGGTCACTGCAGCCAAGGCAGCCCCCAACCTTCACATCTTCCACCAGTCCTTCTTTGTTTGTTAGTACGAGGTCCAGCAGCACACCTCTCCTTGTTGGCTCCTCCACCACCTGTGTCAAGAAGTTGTCACCAATGCTCTGCAGGAATCTCCRGGACTGTTTGTGCCTAGCTGTGTTGTCTTTCCAGCAGATATCRGGGTGGTTGAAGTCCCCCATGAGAACCAGGGCCTGGGATCGTGAGGCTACTTCCAGCTGTCTGTAGAAGGCCTCATCAACTTCCTCATCCTGATCAGGTGGCCTGTAGTAAACACCCACAACAGTGTCACCCATGCTAGCCTGCCCTTTGATCCTTACCCATAAGCTCTCGACTCGCTCTTCATCCACCCCTAGGCACAGCTCAATACATTSCAGTTGCTCTCTCACATAAAGAGCAACTCCACCACCTCGCTTTCCTGGCCTGTCTTTCCTAAAAAGCACGTAGCCATCCATGACAGCACTCCAGTCATGCGAGCTATCCCACCATGTCTCCGTAATGGCAATGAGATCATGGCCCTGCGACYGCACAGATATCTCTAGTTCTTCCTGTTTGTTCCCCAAGCTGCGTGCATTGGTGTACAGGCATTTCAGGGAGGTGATCGAGCATGCAGGTTTCCCAGGAGGGCTAAAAGAGGGTCCTCCATAGCCACATCCCATGCGCACTTCCCTGGCTGCATTCACCTGTTGGAGGTATCCTGACTTGAGCAGTCTTTTGCCAACTACCCTGTCACTATAACTCTCCTCTTTAAAGTAAGGTACTGCAATGCCTTTTTTGATGTTGAAATCCCTTTACAGATATGGTTGTTATGCTATGTGAAGGCTGATTACAGCCTAATGCATTGATCACAAATGTCATTACAAGCATATAATGACTATAGCATGCATGACAGCCTGCAATTATGGGCCTTCATTGCATAATTTTATTCTAGTGAGTCTCTTTTGTTACCAAGTCTGAGATCATAAACTGGAGATAACAATGATATTCTGAAAAAATCTCTATTATTAAAAAGCTAGAAGCAGCAGTTAAGATCTGAATATGTAGCTTGTGTGCAATTGGAATGTCTGCAATGTAACTGTGTCAAAATAGCACAATGTGTGTAGTTGCTGTGGATGCTGCAGTGCTGCTGTTTCCTTATTGGAGAATGAAGATCCAACAGATAAGAGCAGCTCCTGAATAATTTCTCTCTTAAACATCTCTGAAAAGGTTTCAGTCTAACAAAGGAGAAAGAAAGTTTTGAGCCCTGGGAAGTAACAACACTAGAATGAGGAAGGAGGTTACTGTGGCATTCTGATTGTCACTGGCCGAAACGGGCTCATAAAGGAGGTTTTCACATACAGCACATTTTGCAGAGCAAAGCTCAAGCAAGACACCGATCAATACCCGTAGCACTCAGTTGATATCTAATGTTACTCCCTCTTGTTCATTCATTGGATAAGCAGTAGCCTGGCCCATATTAAGAAGCTGAAGTCCATATTAAAGAAAATGGGAAGACCAGGGAGCCAAAGTGAGCACTTGGTGTTAGGTTGAAACTGGGTTATCAGTTTATTGCAAGGGATTTCTGTATACATTGGCTACATAATATAGAGCCATAATATGGAGGTCTGGAGAAAGAAAGATCTTCCTCGCAGTATGTTAGTGAAGTTTAGTGTGTGCACCCACACTATCTATGCTGTTGCAGAATAGTTTAGATGCTACTGCAAGGTGAGAAGGATGCACCCTGATTGCCTTGAGTATTGGAAGAGTCTTTCCCTGGAGACTTGAGAAGTAATTAGGATGCTATTTAGTTTTGACTAGTAAATTGAAAAGACTTGGCAATTCCATCAGAAAATTACCATTAAAAAAATTCTGAGAAACTTTCATGTTAGTTTCACTTCTTCCTTTGTTCTCAGCATAATTTCTGTTGCATGTTTTGACTATGCTCAATGCAAAATACTTAATCTGTACTCATGTGTGAACAGTATTTTTGGAGTTAATTTTTCAAAGTGGATGTATATTAGCCTTTAATAAAAAGATTAATTTTCTGGTTTAAAAATTGTACCCTTAGTATAGAATTCTGACCTTGTACAATAGCCTTCTCTAACATGCTCTGTGGGGCTATTTTTGGTGTGTTTATGTGCTTCTTAGACTTGTATGACCCTTGCAACTTATCTAATATTGATTTTTTTTTCCAGAAGTTTGTTTGCAATTGGAAGTATTTTTCAGATTAGCTGCTATGCTAATTCTTCACTGCAAAGGGCTTGCACTGAGCAGGTCAGTAGCCGAGAGCATGAGAATGGGAATTTACAAGTGCCCCAGGCCCAAGATTTCCAGCTCGAGTGTGAGCAATTCCTGAAAGATGCAGTAGTCATAACCAGATTTCAAAAGGCTCTAAAACATAAGAGTATTCATAAAATACTCCCACTCTACACCAGCAAATACACGCATAGCAGTGGGATGATTCCTGAATTCTATCACTCTTTACTGCATTGGGATGGTCTACCAATCACAATTCAACACAATGAAAGGAGAGCAGCTTCTCTTGCCCAGGAAAGATTTAGGGACTTGGTGGTCAGCCAGCAGCCAGGGAAAACTATGTGGAGTCTCTCCTTCCCTAGCAGTACTTGCTTTCCAGTCCTAGTAGCTTTTGAGTGTGTAATGTAGCCCTCCTTTCTTGAAACTGTTTTATTTCCCATTTCAGTTACTTTTTTAAGTGTGTGATCCATCAAAGCATTTTAGCATGTGAATAGTCCCAGTGATTGCAGATTGAATCAGATCAGAGTTTACAGTAAGACATGTGGAAAGAAAATACCAACAATGCAAATATTGTACTTAGGTACAAATGTGTATCCTCTTGAAAATATGCATTGATTTAGAACAAAAAAAATGGTACTTATCTCTTTCCTCTCCCTTAGCACTCTATCCTATGTTACAGGAATGCTGACTACCTCTAATATGTGCCTCTCTCCTCTTTGGCACGTGCATCCTTTCAGACCCTCAGGTTGCAGACAGGAAAGGTAGATTTTTTGGGGTTCCATCTGAGTACTGTCTCTCATGATAAAGTATAAATCAGCTTGAAACTGCTGTAAATCAACTTCTGGGCAAATCTATGCTGTTCAGTCCAGTTCATTTGAACCAGCTGTTAAAATAACAGCCAGTTCCTGAGCTAGCTGCTAAAATATATTGCCTCGAGCAAGCTCTGCTTCCTGCTGCTACTGCCTCTTTCAGGAGCTGTTGCCAGTGTTTGTTAGTAGTCTGTTTGGCTTTGGTGGTTTTTTGTGTGTGTTTTTTGTTGTTCATGTGTGTGGGTTGGTGGGTTTTTTTGTTGTTTTGTAGCTTCAGGAGGCTCTGAATGCAGAGAGTCCAGCTGCTTTCCCATGTTTGGACTCCTTTGGCCTGAAATTATTTTGGTAGATCGTCTCTACCACTGTGATGAAGGAGGTGAGGACTTAGTCCTCTGTGCAAGTGTCCAGTGTTTTGACAGATGGCTTAAGAAAACTTCTGTACTCCACTGCTTAAGGAGGACTCTGTATTCCAGAGTTTACAGGCATAATGTTGGAGGAGTGTGCTTACAGACATATTAGTAATCTGGTCAATAGTTCAAATAATTCAGAGTTTCCTGGAGCAAAGGATTTGTCCTCTTCAGAGTATCTAACATTTCATACGTGAATCTACATGGAAGCTGCCAATCAAGGAGGCTATCATTTTGTGAGAGAAGATGCGTCTTTGTTTCATGGAAATCAACTGTGGCTATAGGAGGCAAGATGTTTTTGTAGGTGGCTAACATTTAGCATTTAAGATGGAATATTCCATCTTCACAGCCTTCCACTATGTTCCTTTTCTTTTTTTTTCCCCCCCAGCAAAAGGCAAGAATAGATGAAAAAGAATATTTTCTTCTTCTGGGGTCTGTGAGAATTCACTGAATGCTGCATTTTAGACCTTCCTCCTGCCTTTCCTCTCCACGCAATGCTTTACGATTGTATTAGGTATGCAAGTGATATTCCACTGTAGTGGATTTTTTCTCCATGCAGATTTTCTAAATATACACCTGTAGTAGTAGACCTGTCTCCTGATTCAGCACCTAACCATTTTCTTTTTTTAGGTGTTTCTGCTGCTATTCAGCCCTCCCATCATTATAACTCTTATTTCTATGTGGAGAGGAAAAAGATAGTTACTCTTCTTCTATCCAGCAGAAACATTCAGAGTAGTCTCTTTCCTGTGAAATGTTGTGTTTGGAAACTGCTTGGCTCTTGTCATTCTGGGCTGGTGCATAGTCGGTCACTGTATAAGAATGGTGCTCATGCAGTTTTATTAGAATGGAGGAGCTGTGAAGCATGTGTCTCTGAAAGACTACAGTAAGTCTGAGTGTGATTATTTCTCTCAGGAGCTCATTGCCTGGTTATCTTTGTAGATTTTTTTCCTACTTCAAGTATGTCCCCCTAAGCCAATGCCTTGACAAGCAAGGTGACCCTTATGATGAATATGGAGACCTGCTTTTCAAAATATGGTACTAGAACACCTGCTGAAATTGTTTTACTACATCTGTGTATTGCTCCTTCTCCCACCTCTTTCTCCGAAACCAATGTGATGTTTTAGCTGGCTTTGTCAAAAACTGAAACAACTATGTGAGGTTTCTTCCTTGTGCTGAAACTTCAGCTTGACAAAGTTACAGGTAAAATTGGCTTCGGAATCAAATGTCAGAGGAAGCTTGGCGTATCCACTGTTAGCTGAATTGCGTTTTCTGTGGGCTTTAGAAATTTAAAAAACAACAACAAACAAAACAAAAAAAAACCCATAATGTTGTAAGTCAAATGACTTTGTGAAGCTAGCAAAAGAATAGTCATAAATGGGTAGTTTTGCCATACCAGGAATGGTCCCTGCTTAGGCTTTTTTGTTTAATTTAGACAGTACAAGGTGTGCCCTTAACTGCTTCAGGTTGTGAAAGAAGGGCTCTTTCAAGTATGAATCCCTTTTTTGGAACCCCTCTGTGCCTTGAAAGACAAGGACTAAAGTCACCAAATCTCAGTGAGAAGGTTTGGGACAAAATCGCTGAGGTTTGTACTGCGTGCTGGCCTCTCTGTACTGTTTAAATCTTGCAAGGGCTTTCTGTGGGCTGGGGATCCTCGCAGAGTCGAGGGCTGGAGCATGGCAATCTCTTGGAAACCTGGGAAGCAAGAGGAGGATTCGTTCTACTGTCTGCCTGCTGGAAAGAAATAGCTGTTCTTCATCTTCAAAATTTGCTGTGTGAGCTGTTCCATATAAATTGATTTACTAAGTGTAATATGTTATTAATAATGAAATAAACTATCCATCATATTGACCACTTTTGACTAATAAGCCATTCACAAAGCTTTGGAGTGTGTTGAGAGAAGTCTTACAGCACTTGAAGCTTTTTTATGGTTAAAGATGCTGCTGTTGCATTAAACAATATATGCTTGCAATGGCTGCTGATCTATTTAACAGTCTGTGCCTAGAAAATTATTGGGCAGGTATTGAAACTGTTCTGTGTGTATTTTATGCCTATGCAAATTTTCAACCTTTTATTGCTTTTAGGTAAGTAAGCCTTATAAAATTGTCTTGAAACTAAAGGCAAATCCTGGAATCCTTTTTCACCTGAATTCTTAACGAATTCAGCAAATCCTGAAGCCCTTATTCAGTGGGAGACTTGTTTATTTAATGCTGTATCCAACCCTGTACTAGTTATTTTCATTCTGTGAATGTACATCCCTTCTCTCTCTTTCCCAAAGGAAATCTGGCAGCTTGTCTGTTCCAGAGGCTCTGAAATATTGGCAGGTTTCAAAACTAAATGTGTCAAGCTCTCTGACAATCAGTCAGTCAAAGGGCAGATGGCATTCCTGTCATTTTCTCTGAAACTGGGTCTGTGCTGGAGAGAAACTGGCTCCATGAAATAACAACTACAACAAGACATTTCCCAAAATGCTGTCTGTGAATGTGCATTAGTGTTGGAGATGGTGCAGACTGTGGCCTCAAATATAAACTGCCACTTCTAGAAACGGAAGAAAAATACTGGACCCATGAAGCTGCAAGTCCTTTCCTACACTATAAAGCCTCATGCCGATGGTCAGTCAGCTGGCTCGGGAATCTGCTGACCTGAGGTGGAGAGTTTGCTTATGTGTTTGCTTTTGCCTTGGTTCTGGAGTAGCAGATTCATCCAGTTTTCAATTTATGAATTTGCTGGGGCTTAGACTGAGGCTTTGGACTTCCTGATTCAAAAGGCAGAATTCTCCTGAGAGAAACCCCCCTACCTTCACGCATATGCTCCTGTTTCTGGTAATGTTGGTTGGGTGTGAACCGTTGGTACCATGTGTTTGCAGGACTGTGAGGTAAGACCAGTCCTTGGGATTTCAGTCCAGGCTTACAGTGACATGGGGGGACCACAGCAGAGCATTTAACTTGGGCTCCTTGGCCTTCCAAAGAGTAGGAATTCACTTTGTGTCCTGGACAGCTCAAGCAGTTAGATCTCCTGAGATCAAATCAGAACTTGAAGATTTTCAGATGGTAATCTTTTAACCCCTAGTTTTTGCCAGCTGCTTATACTTCAACAGTGAACAAATTAACTGTTTTGGCCTATAGTTTTTCTTTTTTTTTAACTGAAAAACAAATAAACATTTTTTTCTTACTAGAAGACCATGCACCCAGGGGTTTCAGATGAGACAATAATAGTAATTCTGGCATGGTGACATTTTAACATGCAGCCCCTGGCTTATTTGTGGCATTTTTAAAGCCATCAGAATAGCATCACTTTGGAGATCCCCTGCTTAACACATTATGTTGCTCAGTTCACTTGCCCTGTCCTTGTTACCTTTAAAAGAGGAGCTCCAGTGTTTCCATTAGCTCGGGGATTTCTGCGAGAAATGATTTTGTGTGCTGTGGAAGGAATGCTTCATTAAACTGGAAAATGATTTTTAAGTGTTCAAGAACCTGGGGCTTTTATTACAGTCAAGGTTGCAAATGGTCACCAACTACAGGGCATATTTGTTATTAGTTAGGAGAATCAGGGATTTGAGTATTTCTTGCAACTTTGCAGCCAAAGTGTTTTAGTTTTGAAAGCATTCTTTCTTGTTGCCGCCTTTTAATGAACAAACTTGTAGATTTTTTCAACTGTACTTTTTGAAGATGGGAAGAACCTATGTATTTTTTTAAGCTAGTTGTCACGTGCATTAATATAAAATGTACTTGTATGAAACAGAGACTTAGAAATACAAAAATACCATAAAACACATTTTGGCATTCATAGCCATTTGAATTGTGGAAGGCATATGTAGTATTTTGGGAGTTGCTTTTCAGTAAAAATATATTTATGATGATATATTATGTTGAAATAGATAATATGACATTCTGAGGAAGAGCTGGGGTCCTGGAAGTAATTTAGCTGTGTTATTATGATATCATGCCTAAAGTAATTCTCCCATTTGAGGAGGAAACACAATGAATCATGTGTACCTATTTGTGAGTAGATTAACGCATCCTAATCGTACTGTGTATCACATGTTCTTTGCTGTTCTTTGAAATAGCTCTTGGATTAACATAAAAAACTTGAAATGTATCTAAAGAATCCTGATAAATGTATGGCTAATGTAAATATGCCATAAACCTGAAATAAGATACGAAAGGACAGCAGAAATCTCATGAACGAATCTTGCCAAAGTTAACCTCTGGGACTGAAAAATATCTAGAATGCTTTTGAAAAGCCTGTATGTTTGATGGAACTTCCTAAAGAAGATTGTCTGAAAATTCTACCTTTCACTAAAGAAGAAAAAAAAACCATACAGACTTGCATTTTGATTGGGGAATGGAAGTATGTTGGGATAAGAGTTGTGGGGTTTTTTTTGTTTTGTTTTGTTTTTTGAGCAGGGGGAGGTGTTAACAATGAAAGAAAAAAGGCTCTGTAATGAATTTTTAACGAGAGTAAACTTGGCACTGTCTAGTTCCAGGTTTACGATCAGGATTTCTGACTACTTGTACCTCACTCCGGATTAGGCGTCTGTTATACCTCTCGTCTTTCACTTTAGAAGAGAACATCCRGCTAGTATTTTATGCATAGAGGCAAGAATTACCATAGATTCTTATTCAGCAGATGATGAAAGGGTGCTGAAATGATAACGGTTTCTTCCATTATTCTAACTGATACAGTGAAGTTAGTTTTGCTACTAAAGAAATAATATTTTTCTTGAAGACTCTGTATTTACATTTCAAGTTCCTTAAATCACAGAGAGAGAAAAAACTGTGTATTTCAGGAAGCTGGAAGACTTTTTAATCCATATTTTTTTAAACACAACATTAACCCGCAGTTTTACTGCAGTTTTGCTAACTTGCTCATTTAAGCTTCTGAGTGTAAGGTGTAAATAAAAACCATCATGTTTCTCTTCTACATGCTTTGAGATAATTAGGTTTTCCTGTGACTGTGCATCAGGTTGTAATCTCTAAATTCATGATGAGATTTCAGTTTCCTTTCCTGCATTGAGAAAAATGTTCATACCATGAAAGTCATCATTATTTTACTCAACCTTGATTTATAAATTGTTACCATATTTTCTGTTTCTATATTCATTTTCTTCATGCATTATCTTACTGTAGTTGAAAGTCTGCTTAGTTACCTACTTGGGTGCAGGGTGGAGAGTGTATTGCAGGATACAGTGCATGCAACTTGCTCAAAGAAATGCAAGTTTTTTAGTGACAGGGCTCTGTTTTCAGGGTCTTCCTCAAACATATTTGTATTATTTATGTAGGACAAATGAGCCAAGCCAGTTCAGAAAAATTACATTTAAGCGCAGTATAGGTCCTCATCCCTTGCACAAAATCGCTGATGAGCACAGAGTAATGTATGCTGTTACAGTATTTTCTGTAGCCCAATGAAAATTTAAGGGATCAGTAACTATGAATTATGAACTGAAACATGTAAGAAATACTTTGTCTCCATCAAAGTGACACAGCAAATGTGAATCATAAAAGCTGTCTGCCAACTTGTTTACTTGCTCCAGGGGAAACTTTCCTCCTGATCATTATACTGTATTTATCATGTTTTTCTGATACTTCTTACATGCTTCTAATTCTAATCTTTGATCATTATGCTGATAATATTTTAAAGTCCTTTTTGAAAGTAAGGGCAATGTTGGAGTAGTTGGACAAATGCAAACATCTGAAGCTCTAAAAAGATTATTTTATTTTTCCTGCGTCGTGTCAGATATGTATTTTCCTTCCCTTGCACTTACGGGTGCAATTAGTCTTATTGACATAAGAAAATCTGCTTTACCAAAAGTAGAATTAGTGAAGAACCAACTGTGAATAGCAATAAATAAGCTGATTCATCAGTGAGAGGTCATCATACCCCTAACAGTATTAGCACAAATGGCTGTTTAAAATATGGTGTGAAAATAAATTTATATCCCAATAAAGATAAATAAGGTCTGAAGATAACCTGTGTAAGTCTTCTTTTGGAGATGAAACTGCCGGCAGTAGTCATGACATCTTTAAAATGGAACTATCCTAAATGGAATTGCTTCCCCTCTGTGCACTGAAATGTTAGTGATTATAAAGAACATTAAGGAAGTGAGGGAAAAATCCTTTTTAAGCAGGTTTCATGAAATCTGACTGCCGTTTTGATATACAGATCAAAACCTCCACTTCCCAAGATCCCAAAGGAAATTTGTATTCATTGCCATACAGGGTAATGAAGTATCTTTTTGTGCTGGATTTCCTGCTTTTGGAGACATTCTGTTTGCAGTAATAATATCGCAAAGGAAGCAAGTCTTGAGTGAAGGCACAGAGCTCTGAGCAGAAGCAGGCTATTTCTACTTTGGAACTTTTTTCAGGTTATTAGAAAACATTTTGAAGTTCCACAAAAAAATCTTGTAAGGAGTAGTCCAAGATTACCAGAGTATTAAGGCACTGCATAATTCCTGTGTTCTAATAGACACAACTGTTTAATAAAACAAAATAGATCATTAAGATAATTCAAGTAAAATATAGTCTGTACAGGAGACTCCATACGCTATTTAGTTTCCTTAAACAGTTGATTAACAAGCATTAATACTATCTTTTGTCACTTCAAAGCACTTAGATCCTTTATTGCTTTCTTTGTTTCAAAATGACTTTAAGAAAGCAAGAATGCGTTGGCAGGAACGGGGAGCTGGGAATCGAGGACTGAGCTTTTTGTTTGTAGCTCTACCAGTGTATTTGCTTCATGAGATGTTTTCTGTGAACCTCTGCTTCTGCTTTTCCCAACTTTAAAATGGAGATAAACATCTGCCCAGTTTTCTGAGAGACTTAATTTGTTTCTGTTTGCACAATGCTACGATAACCTTGAGTAAGCAGTTCTGTGGCAGTGCCAGTGAATTAGTAAGATGATAATTATATATGGTGTGACTAAAATAGCTATGATCAGAGATTGTGGGGGCAGGTCAGAAGGAAAAGTATGAAACTTAATTGCCAATGCGGGGCTGGCACCAGCCTGGAAAGGTGGGGAGCTTGTTTTCAAAACTGAGTCTGTGATTAGTTCTCCATGTGGTAAAGGTCTCTTCCCCTCAGGAGAACTCTGCAGCCCTTCGTGTGGAGGAAGCAGCGTTTGTTTTTTGGAAGGGGATAGCCATGTCTTACTGAAAATTGAATGCCAGTTAAGAAATTTTACGCTGCAGTGGCTATTTTTGTACTGGTAGCTTGTGTGTAATACCAGTGGATGGAGTGCTGTGTAAAAATTGATGATGTTTGCAAATGTTTCACTGTTTAACTCTGTTCATCTAGTGCTCTTTGAGTGATCTTTGTCACTCATCATAATGAATTGAAGGAATCTTCCTCCTACCCATTTCCCAGTGTGGTTTGTGCAAGTCTGTTAAGGAGCCCAACCTAGGTGAGGGAAACATATTCAGCACTGTTAGTCTAATCCAGTTAATGTAGGTAAACTGAGACTGTGTACTACTGGAAACACTGCACAAATTTTGAGGCTTTGCCGTTATAGTAGTGTTGTTGTAATATCAGAATCTGTCATACAACTTAATGTTTTCTTCTGTAGTGAAAGTTTTTTAGTGTATCCAAGTTGTCTCTGATTTTTGACATCAAAAGATATCAGGTGAAGCACTCAGTGGTATGATCAAGAAGACTTAAATCCTTCACAGATGAAGCCTGGAGTAAARTTTCTGATCTAAATGACCCTAATAAGGTAGGGAGAAGAGTAAATTTCAGGAAAATAGGCATCAAACCTCAGTGTCAAATGAGATGGGTATTTTATGTTGACTCTTCTTCTTCTCCGTAATTAAATCTCTAGCTATGAAGAGGTAGGGATAATGGGGCTGGTCTGGTATAAACAAGTGATATCATTGATTCTATAGTGAATGAAGCTTTGGCCCAAAATACAGCATGCAAATTGCTTTATAGATAAAAATCTGTTAAAAAAACACACGACTCCCCCCTTCCCCCGCTCCCCCAAAATCTCACCATCCTCACTGAGCTATCTAAAAACTCAGGCTTTACTCATGACAGTTTACTGTTCACAGGTGTATATAGCTTATAATTATAGCAACTTAAGCTACTGTTACATCTAACTCAGCTTGTATATTTGGCAAGTTTACTAGTGGGTATTCTTCCTCTCTCTAATTCTAGTGTCACATTTCAGAAACCAGAATTCCTTTTCGTTTTCATTTTTTAAAGCGCTGGGCAGCCAGGCTGTGCCAGCCTCTGTCTGAACCCAGCTCTCGGCCCACCTGGTAGTTTCCTGTATCTTATGTTGTGTATCGAATGAGCTTGGGATGTCAGTCGTTCCCTCTCCTGCAAGCTGGACTGTGGACTAGTGTAGAAATAATTTTCCTCAGTTTCCCCTTAGCTTGTTTCATGGTTTCCTTTACTGGCAGTGAGCGAGTCCCGCCTGAGATCCTCAGCTGTTTGAAGAAAGCTAATTCAAATGCTTCCTCCTCTTATTCATCTTGTAAGGCTAGTGTAAGTGTGGCAGCTGGACTTTAATAGGCCCTTTGCCAATGCTGAAGTGCACTTTCAGTAACTTAACCTCTCACATTTCATGTGCTCTTTTCTGTTTTGTGTACCTTTGTTGATGGTACAGTAGACAGCTCTCTTGCCATTTATTTTACTACGAAGATCAAGTGCTGCCTTACTTGAGTTAGAGATTGCTATTTTTTTTTTTCAAACTCCCACCCAAATAAATCCTAAAGAAAAAACTGCCTGGTGTATTAAGTGTATTTGTGGGCACAGCAGAAGGGCTTTTTTTTGTTTTGTTTTTTCTTTTTTTTTTCCCAGAAGTGTTACAAGCTTTGGGTCTGATGGATGTTAGCAGTCCCCAGGACTCAAGGATAGATTATATGTAATCATCCTGCTAAGTTTACTGCAGCTCAGCTATGCTATTTTGCAATAGTAACTTTAAAATCAATATGGAGAAAATGTTCAGATGAATCAACAGCTGAAGGAATGATAAATAAAGGTTCATTGAAACAAACAGAAAGAAGCTTTAAACAGTCAAATATAAAATGATTCCTATAGAAATAAGGAGTGTGAGCTTACTTCAAATGAAAAATTACACTGGAAGGCAGTGACTAAAAGGACCTGGGAGTAATAGTTTACAAGCAACAGAACATATGTTCTCTGTGTGATACTATAACCAAACAAGGTAATATACTCCTTAGGGGAATGAGTAAGGGAGTAGTAAGTAGGAGCAAGGAAGTGATTCTTTTTTTACAGTGCTAGTGAGAATGATGGTACTGATGTATGGTGCTGAGTTTTCAGTAACTACTTTTAAAATTGTGACATGCTGTTGATGATGTAAAAGAAAAGTCTGACACCTTTGAAGGCAGATGAAAATTCATCATGAGAGAAAGATCAATCTATTTGGTACTTTAAAATCAAAGAAGAAAGGAAAGAGGAAGTTATAAGTGACAGAATGTGTATAAATATAACAGGCGACATGCCCCCTCTCCAGCTGTTTACCAAAGCTCTTTACAGTCCAGCATTTTCCAGCCTGACAAATTCATGTTGAAATAAGTCTTTTTTTTTTTTCCCCCCTTTCCCCCTTACCCCCCTACATTGAGATGGTCAACCACTAAAGCTAATTACTAGGGAAGCTGTAATTCTTTCCCATGATCTCATTGTGATTTTAAATCAAGACTGACTGTATGTGTGGAAGATGTGGTTTAGCAAATGCACATTACTGGATTCAGTGCAGGAGCAATTGTGTGAAAGACTAAAGCCTCTGGTGCTACAGAACCTCAGCGTAAATGAGCTAATGGTCCCTTCTGGATTTATCTATGAATTCAGGACATGCATGACCTTTTCTATCATATCAGCTTTGTACCATGCCCCACACCCCCTCGAGGTTCAAGTCTGCATTTTGGGGTATAGGCTGATTAAAGGAATCTCTGAGTTCTCTAAATTTCTTTGCTACTTTTTTGCCATGTAAGCACTTGATTATAGTAAGTGTGAGGAATGGTAAAATCAACGCTATGTATTTTCTGTTTACCTGTTTCTTGATTGTTTCTTATATGTATCCCTCCCTCTCTCTGTATATGTAGCATACTATATTCACATTGGACAGCCTCTGTTCTCATGAGTAAATAGGACTCCCCTGCTTGCCATGGTTAATAATAGCTTCATGTACTGGATGCTGCTCGAGTTTCAGTGCAACTTTTACACACATAGATATGTATACTTATATGTGCATGAATACATATGTATAAATATCATGGGAAGATGTAAACCAAAACAATAAACATTGGTAGGCTGTAATGGGAAGGGCATTTATTAAACCACTTAACTTGCTTTTAACCTGACTGCAAAGTTGAGATAGGTTATATTAATTGACAGTACATTCCAAAAGGTCTAAAACATTGCTATGAGTGCCACTTCTCTCAATGGTCAAGTACCCTTTCTGAATTCCTGCTGCTCCTCTGCTATGCTCTCAGAAGCCTTTGGACACCAGATGTTGTCCATTTAATCTTCAAAACCAGGCTCTGAGCGAGGCATGTGGGGAATGTCATAAAATCATTTCAGTTCTTTTATTTTAGTTGATTTTATGCACTGGCAATCCCTGTTACTATTGTCCTTCCAATTTTGGGTTTGATATATCAATCTCACAGCAAAATTCATATTAAACCAACAGATTTCAAGGACAGCAATTTTTATTTTTATTTATTTATTTATTTATTTTCCCCCTGGGGAATGCTTTATGGATTCACTCAAAGCTTTGTGGACTGTTCAATGGCTGTGAGCCAGACATTGTAGGCTAGATCTTTGCCTGGCGTAAATGACTTTCACAGTTACTGCATCATTGATCTGAATGAAACTACTATGCTTCTTAATAGCTGAGCATCTGACCTCTCTCTGTAAATCCTAGAGCCTGAAAATTTTTGTATGGTTATCAGTCCGAAAAAATCCTGGATTGTATCTCTACCCGCTTCCTGTAGCTGTTCTAAAGTGCTGTCGTGAGCTATTTATGAACTATGTCACCATATGTTTAAAATGAGTAGCCCAGTGATCTGTTTGATAACGTTCAGAGTTGTTCCATAATAAATATGGGAGGAGGAGGAGTACTTTGACTGTGTCCCTGCAAATTGCTCTCCTGACTGAACTGTGTGTTTCAATCTGTGCCACATAACAGTAGAAACAAAAGCAACTGTAATGGGTTTGAGCTCTTAGTCACCGTGGGTGAATTTCTGGTACCCTGGAGATATATTACAAGAAAGAGGCACATAGTGTATAGTTTATTAGTTCTATTTTATTTGTATTATGTTGCTTATTTTGTCCTAGTTTGCTTAAATATGCAAAAAGGGGACATGAAAATGTCATTTATTAGAAATGTGTTGACTGTCCTGATGAAATTGGAATTCCAGCACACTGAAGCATTTTCTGGTCTGTGCACAGAGCTGATAGGTTTGGCACAGGGTCTGCTTTTTCTACCCAGAAAAGCTTTTTCTATGCTTGTATTTCCTATTGAAAATTATATTTCTAGAGAAAATAGTTATTATAAATTTGGATAGCAAACTACTATGGCTTTTTCAGTAAACACGAAAATCTCCTATCATTCAGCTAGCTATTTGTGAACAGCTTGCAAATACAGATAACGGAAACTAGTGCAACTCTAGCCTTTTATTCTGCAGTCTGCCCTGTGGCAAAACTTACATTGTTGTAAAACTTAATTTTCATTGTATGCATCGCTAGAGATGATCCCCAAATTACTATTTTCTGAGCAAGTCCTCGGGATCAAACCTACCAAATTCTGCCACCAAAACAGAAATGACTTCAACCATCTGACAAAGCCAGTGTACATTCATTATAGCAGACTTTTTTTGCATTCAGTTAGCCCTGTGAAAGTAATTACAATGGCTTCTGGTTACAGTATAAGCAAAGATTTTTCTCTCTTTCTTCTCATTAGCCTAGTGAGAAAATTTAAATGTGACTATTCCTGCTGTGTCTATACAGCAGTGGCTCATTACTGCAAGCAGGCTTTTTCTGTAATACATCATACGTATGTATATTGCAGCTAACTTGARGTTTGTCTAAACTACTTTTTGCAATTTGTAGGAAACTATTATTTCTATATGCTGCTTCCCAAATCATTATGTCAGTGTGTCATTCATCATTTATAATTTTTATAGCATAGCAATAACCAATCACTTATCAGAGGTGTGGACAACCGTGATTTTTAAATTTGCATAAATAAAATAATTAGATATTTCTCTACTCATTTGTACTTTGACCAGATATATCCACTTTGCATAAGTCAGCCCCATTCAGTTTCTCTTGTGTTTCTGTTTGGATTTTTTTTTTCTGGCAGGTGTAGGGATAGTATATTCAGAAGCGTGGATAAACTTTCACAGATAGAAAAAACTTCAGTCTCCTTAAACCAATTCACTTTGTGTGGAAGAGTTAAATATTTGTTGGTGTAGCAAACGGAGGCAGCATGCCTCTAAAGCCCAGTGGCTCTGGTAGTTAGCTGGAAGATAAGGAGGCCTCCATCCTAGTGTCTGTTTTGTTGAATACTTACTTTACATTAAGCATTCAGTAGAGCAGTACAGAAAGCTGTGTTTCCCTGCCGAGTAATCAGACACCCAAACCAGTGGTCTATGAATCCTTTTTCTCCTTTTCTTGGCTCACTGAATATTTAATTCATCCCTATGAAGTAGATTAGCTTCAGTAGAAAAGATTGAAACCACTGCCTTTCCCACCTCAGACTGTCCTGTATCTGGAGATTTAAACATTTCCCATGACACATGGCTGCTTAACCAAGTCAAAGGATGGAACAGAGCTTGTCTGCCACGTCTTCTGTGGCTGGTTTAACCCTGCAGTAGTGAATAAAAAGGCTGAGGTGAGAAGAGAGCGCAGCACCATTATTGTCTCTTCCCCTGGTGCATTATCCCCACATATACTTGCAGATCAGCTACCAAAGGGTCCTGCAAAGGTCGTGGGTGCAAGAGAGCCCAGTTTTGCCAGACATGAATTCACAAAACTAGGCCCCTGCTGGTGGACCCTGCCAGGACTTGTGTAGCTGTTGGAAATGCTTTAGGAAGAGTTTTAGGCATATGAGGAATGTTAATTTGGAAAACTTAGGCCTTATGGATTTTAACTGACTCCTCAACTGAGTAGTAACTAAGGTGGGGAGGAACCTCTTTATGGATTCAGTATGTATTCTTTTTGTATTTCATTTGGCTGCCAAGGGAGCTCCTATCTCTGCCTACTCTAAAGAGACAAGAAAATAAGACAGGAATGTTGAGAGACTTGCATTGGTTCTATAGCACACAACATACTGGGCTCTAGTTTTTGTTGACTATGTACACTAAAATAACTATGTGCTATTTTAATACCTATAGTTAAAAGTATTCTAAAGCTGTTTGCAAATTGACACATTGCATTGTTGTTTCTGAGCTGTGGGAGGAAAAATTTTTGAAACGTCAAACTCTGGCTGGAGTCTTCTCAGCTTTGACTTGCTTGTTAATTGATCCAAGGCAGATGCACTGAGTTAGTCTGGGCTAGAGTTTGGTTCAGAGAGAAGACTTAAGCAGATGCTGCGTATAGACAGCAAGGGCTTCAGAAGGGCTATTTGATTATGACGCAGAGACGAACCCTGCACCAGCAAACAGTCAGGAAATGTTCTTGCTTCTCCTGTACAATTCAAGAGCAAAACCTTTACTGGGTGAGTGGTGCAGGTTCAAATAGGAAGATCCAGAAAGAACGAGCTAAAACATTGCTCACCGGGAATATCCCTTAGATTCTTGTTGCTTCCCCAGGGTTAGTGCCTGGCACTATCATGTGCCTTGCATTCTCTTGGCAAAACTCATTAATCTCAATGGAAGTAGAATTCAGTATACTATCATTCAGTATTTGTTTTGTAGCTGTAATGGTATCACCATCAAAACTGGGAAGAAGTAACAGTTTTTAGTTTTCCAAAATGGGGGAAGAACTATCATTCAAATTCCGTTTTTGTAGCTGTAATGGTATAGAACATAACACATCTACTTGTACTCATTTGGGATATTAAACAGAGGAAATGTTGCACTGAGTATTGAAAGGTTCTCATCCTAAACATTGATCTTGTTGCAATTATTTAACAAAATGCTTGTACACGTTTCTCTTCAGGATAGGAGCTCTGTGCTTGGAATATCTGTCATATGATAAGTTAACATGTTGAGCAGACAGGCAGATGCTGTTCCTGTATGTAAGAAAAGGGTTGGAAATAGTCCAAAAATAACAGTGGAATTTCTTCCCTGAAACTTTGTTTTATTTCTAGTTAGATTTAGTACTCGACTGTCTGGGACATGATGAGTTATTTTTATCTTACGGAAAATTAATTTGAATTACTACGTTACATGTGATACATGTGAGCTGCAGGGAAGGGAAATATAACCTCTCTTTATAATAAAGTGGTATTTGGAAATTTGGAGCGCTAGGATTCTAAATTCTCATTGCTGCTTGATCTCATACAAGTCCTTGTTTGCAAGCTTCCCTAGGGAAAAAAGTGACACGTGTTCCATTTTTCAGTTTCAAAAGCTACTGCAAGAGAGCAGTGGTGGAGTGGGGAATTTTTGAGTAGTGTTACTCGAGCGAGCCTTTCTCTGGGCCAAGTCACCTAAATGAGAGATCACACTCAAATGATTGCACTTAGTCATTTCTCTCTTCTGTTGTTCCTTTGTCCAACACTTAAATAGCTATTTTAAGACATTATTAGGTTTCAGGGTCAATGTGGAGTTTCATGTTATTTAAAGATGCAGGTGTACAATACAAACAGCAGAGAACGTAAAATATTTAACGCGTATCCTGGAAAATGAAGTAGAAGCTTTATCCCAAAATACTGCCATAACCTTTTCAGATACCTCTGATTTATGGTCTGGTACTCATGAACATAAGTTCTTATGAAAGTGTCAACTCGCATCTGCATATGCATGTTACCGGTGAAACAGGCTTTTCCAGCCTGGTTTACAGAGAGCTTTGATCCTGCAGTGAATCAGACCAAAGATAAGCATTAATTCCTGGTGTCAGCAGTGCTCTAGTTTTCCAACTCTAGGCAACAAAAGAAAGGGCACTAGATCCCTAGAGCTTAACTGTGAGATGTTAGCAAAAATCTCACTGGAAGGTCTTTTAAATTTCAGATATCCTTACGCTTTGTTAGGCTGACTCCTGTTACTAGCTCATTAGGCTTTTTGGTTGTCATTCTAGTTCTGCTGCTGTTTCACTTTCTCTGTAATACTATGTAATGCTTAAAAAGCCTTAGAAGTGTAATATTTTTATAATAAATGTATAAATATGTATGCTTATATGAAATATATTTATATAAAGTAGGACTGATGTGATTCACATGTCCTTTCCTACTGAAGAACATTACTTCTCAGGTCATGTGTATGTACCTAACCGGGAATACTAAGCATGCTTTGTTTGTCTGGGAAAATGTTTCGTGTGTGGGTTTTTTGGAGTTTTTTTTTTGAAGTTAATTAGAAATGCACACACTATCAACAGCGTGGAATTTCTATTAAACACACGTTCCTCTCTACGTGCATGTGATCATGGATTTTTAATCATTCTTTTAAATAATAGAAATAGATCAATAATTTCTTGAATTCCAGCTGCAATCAAAGTTACTGTTTTACTACTTAAAAAAAAAGTACTGAGGGCTACTTAGTCATGCAAATGCATGTCTAATTAAATGCAACAGCATTTTATTGGAAGTCAACAGATTTTTAGAAGTGAATAATAACACAGGCTAGAGTCCACTGGCAAAACATCACAGCAAGTCACTCCTTTGTTTTCTGCAGGCTTGTGAAAATATTGATGACCCTAGCCAGATCCCCCAGTCGTCTTTATATTTTATTTGCTTTGTTCTTGCAGGCTACAGAATCCCTTATTTTGCCATTGTGCTTTTCTGAAACATCTTTCTGACCTTCTGAAGTTTGCAAATGGCTCCTACATGTAAATGAAATGGTAATCACCAAACAATTTATTGCTTAAAAAATGAGAAATTCAGATATATCAAACAGTGAGTCAGGGTATTTAAAGCCTCTAACTTGTGTGTTTGTCTGTTGTAAAACAATGTACATTTCAGTAGAAGATGCTTCAAGGTTACATTAGAGTGTTTTGCCCTATTTGAGTTCTTTAGTTTGGGGGTTTTCATTTGTGTAATGACTCACCCCTACAGTTTTCAATGAACTTGGAAAACGTGACGTCCTATTTTGTCTTGTTCGCCAATTTGATACATTACTCTATTACAGGCACTAAGACATACAGTTCTGTCAGAATCCGCTTTGCTCTACAAAAACAGACCCTGACCCAGAGGTGTCACAGTCATAGAATGATTTTGAACAGGCTGCAATATATTTATCTCTATGGTTTGGCTCAGAAAGAACACATCCTTTTCCAGCATCTTTTTTTTCAGTGAAGAGCAATGTGATTGGATTTGGGTGGGCTAAATATTAAATTAGTAATTGTGTGGGCATGCCTGAAAACTGTAGCAACTGAAATTACTGCAGTTGCAATTGCACAGCTGTCCGTTTTGTAAATAATATCCTGGGATTTTTTTTGATATCACAGCTATTGCTCTTTCTTTCAATTAGTCTGTTTTATGCACATATGGGAGTTTCAGCCAATTCTGCCGATCAAGAAATTTTCCTTTAAATAAGGACCTTGTGAAGGTTTTATCTGCACAGGTTACATGAAAAATTCCAATTAATAATAGAATCTATGTGTCCTGCCTATCTCCACGAAGCAACATAACATTACAGGAGTTGGTGAAGTTAAGCTGACAACCTTTTTTTTTTTTTCCAAATATTCTTCCACGCGTGGTACGTGTGTGTGTGTGTATGTGTTATTTGTGTATGTATATGTCTTGATTGCAGTATAGTCTGTTTATTGTAAATAGGAATAACTGGAATAATATTTAAGCTGCTTTGCCTTTATTTTTGTTGATGGTTCATATTCTACGAGGATTTCGTGGCTAATTTATGTAGAATAGTTTGCTGCAATAGGTGTAGAAAACTTAGCTGGTTCTGGTCTGATCTTATGTTCGGATAAATATGCAATGTAGGACTTGGCATTTGAAAGTACAACGGAAAAGAGAGGGTATTTATTCACATGCAACTCTCCAGTGCCCTGAACCTTTGCTGTGTTCAAATAAGCTCAGAAGCAAAGTGAGTGTAAAATGTTCTGACTGGAGAACACTGTCCACCTATTTTCTGTAGTAATATCCTACAGGAAATAGGTCTAACTGGTGATCTGGCTGCTTCTCTCTAAGACATGGTGGGAAGGGGAGGAATTGAACAGGGAACAAGAAGGCTGGGGTTCTACCACTCCTGGATAGTTATACAAATATCTTTTTTTTAATCTGGCATGTAATTTTTTTTCAATAACAGGAATGACTCTGAGAGCCCTGTAGTGATGTTCAGAAACTTGTTCTTACGTTTAGGTGAAAGCATTATTTCATCTTTAACTTCCTCCAGAAATTCACAAGTCTCCTGATTTTGCTATGTATTATTAGGGTGATAGTGTAATGAACCAATATGATAACTATTAGCTAAAATTCTAGCTAACTTGGTTGTATCTAGGATCTGAAAATATTTACATCGTGTTTTAGATGAACTTGAACTGAAAACCTGAAATAGAAATTACAGCAGATTCTGTGAGGAAAGCCTTCGGTTCAAAACTGGTCATTTTAAACATCTCATGGAAGAGATGTACAGACGTGTGCTTGTGTGACTGGGTGTGTGTGCAATATACCTAAGTCTTTTGTGTACTTCAGAGCTTTCTAATTTTTAGGACATATTGGGCAATACTCTTCAATTACTAATATCCCCAGAAGTGCATTAGAAGTGTAGCTGCACCAGAGCTGGAACTGGAAACCTCACTGTTACATTAAATGTCATGGAATAAAAACATAACACCCGTTGTGCTTGAAAAGGGGAAAAATTTTCAACCTTTAATTTTTGCCTGAATGTACTAAACAGTACTACTCTGTTTAGTCTAAAAGATTGAGTTCTTCCTCGTACCTCCCTTCCCCCCGCTTTTTTTTTTTCTTGAAATAGAACTAGATTTCTCAAGGGGATGAATTGGAATAGTGACACTAGCAGTAATGTTGAACTCAGTTATTTGTGAAAATAAGGTGTTTCAGTTTGAAGATGCTATTGTTACAYGTACTCTAGGAACTTTGGTATCTTTTGCCTAAATTGATAAAGGCACACATTTTGTTATGAAAATTGTTAGAGCTGTAGGRAACTACTAAGTGTAGAAGGCTGTCTTTCAGATAGGCTTATAAAAAGCCTGGATGCATAAACATATTTTCTGATCCTGCGAAAACTGTGCCAGAAATCTGAGACTGACAAACATTCAGCTTTCTAATCATATTGGAACAAGGAGAACGGAGCTGAAGAAGGACTCATTTTTCTTCACACTTCTGCAATTCACCTCATGCTTTTCATAAGTTTTGTAGTGTACGAATATTGTCATTCTCTCTGACAGACTATGGATATAAATGAGCCAAGATCCATAGGAGAAGTAATATCAGATATGACTGGAAAAAACAGACAAAGTTTAGTATGTATGAGGCTTGATAAAATGTTTAAGCTGGTAAAAGCTAGTCTTGCTTTTTCCATCTATGTCAATCAGCATAACAGAAGATACTACCTCATCTCACAGAACTTCTCATTTAATCAAGTTTCTGTGTCCGTTAGAATTTTTAAGATTGTCTGTAAGAAAGCAAATTGAATTAAATATGTCCATAAGATTCTGAAATGCCACTATTTTGATCTCGCTGGACCTTTACGGTTTTGTACCACAGCTAGCTTCAAATTAGAGGGTAGGTATAGGGACATGACTGACTCTACTTACCTTGTTTAAAAAAAAAAGAAAAAAAAAAGCTTCAGCAGGGGTGTTCTAGCATATTTTCTGTACCATTGTTGTTATATTGCTAGTATAGCATAAAAACATACCTTTTTGCAAAATGAACCTTAATCTGAAGGCTTTTAATTTGAGTTGCCTGGTATGCATTTGTGTGAACTGCATTGTTCATCTAAACTGTTGTGCCATCCTAGCTGGTCAATAGGTGCTTGTAGCAGAAAATCTGGGTTCTGACAGTAATTTAGTTTCATAGGAAAGGGAGAAAATGGGTAAGAATCAGTTTGAGTAGGGTACATCTAAAGATGAAACAAGTTTAACGAATGCAGAGCAACATGTCAAAGCAACATATGGCATTGTAATCTGGTGGTTCAGCTCAGTAGAACATGGTTTGTGAGAAGAGCTAGGAAGTTACCTTGATTTTGTTACTGTTTTTGTTTCTTTGTAGTGCAGTTTTTGGCTCCAGACAACAAAAATGAGGATAAAATGAAGGAGAGGATAAAAACAGTCTTTAATCAGTTCCATACTGCTTTCTACTCTGTAGCTGTTCAGAAAAAACATACAGTGCATAGTAAGAATGAGTCTGCCTTCTTCTCCCTCCCGCCCCCCTTTTTCTTTTTTAAGGTTTTAATTAACTTTGGACAAGGGAAGAAAAGACATGAAGCAAGAAGCAATTCTAACAACAACAACAAAAATTCACTGATAAGTTCTTCTCTGATTTAATAGAGTCCATGAAAAAGTAAGGTAGGTAACCTCTTCTCCTTCCCCCTGCCCTGTACGTATTTTTCCATAGTAGACTTCTTACGTAAGGCTAGTATGAAAAGAGGAAAGAATTTTTGCTGCTGCATATAACTAGCTGTTAGACTGTCACAGCTAATCAATATAAACAACCCCAAATCAATCTAGTCCCAATATATGGGAAGAATTGAGTTTACAATCTTTTTGTATACTCAAAAACAGCTAAAGCAGTTGGATTTGGGGATGACAGAAGATTGCATTTCTTATCAGGATCAGAAAAGATATATTTCCTGCTTTCCAGAATGATATAGAACCTATCATATCCTGTTTTATAGATTATGATTATTTTAAAAGCCTATTCAGCCTTTCTCTCTGCTTATTTCTTACATTATCTGAAAACAGAAGGATAATACATTCCCCTCACCTTCACTTCCTGGAACTGCTGTTAATTTGCTATGTGAACCTTTTAATTTTTTCTGTAATTCAGTGAAGAAAAAGCAAAATAATTAAAACTTTACTACAAAATTAGGTGTAATTCCACAAAGCACTCTTTTAGAAAGAGAACTGACATCCATGACTCATTCAAGTAATTCAGATGGTTTTCTTTTTCCTACCGTATTTTGTCTGAATACCTGGATATAAGTTTCTGTTTTAAGACTGCAAATGAAAGTAACATTCTTTACAAAAGTCTGTAAAAATCTTTGATGTGGGTTCCTGCATTTTTAATTGATGTCTTTTCCCAGCCATGATGCTTCCAGATTATTTTTGTATCAATTTACTATCTAGGATCAGTTGGTGGAGATGTTAGCATGTAAAGTAAGTAGAGCAAGAAGAGCAATATTCTATGAGGTGAGAGTATGGCTGTGGAGTCTAACATCAAAACTTTTTAACTAGAAACTAATCATTTAATTTTCTCTTTGGAAATTGGAAATTCTCTTTGGAATTCTCTTTGGAATTGGAAACCAATGAGACTGTCTCATTCGTTGTACAAAGGTAAATTTTTATTTATTTATTTATTTATTTATTTATTGAAACTTGCTCAATCTCAACAGTAGTAGTTTTTCTTAAAATCCCTCAAGTAATTGGTGACTTGGGAGTGAATAGCTTTGGGCAACACAAAGGGTTACTTGCTCTCAACAGAATGATTCTCCTCATTTTGCAGGTGGAGTTACTGAGGCACAGAGCAGGTCTGTGCCTAAGGTTATTGAACAAATAATCAGCAGAGGTGGGACTGGAATAAAGAGCTCCAGACTCTGTCATGTGTTTCAGTCACTAAATCATTTCTTCTGCAGGAAGCTGTGAAGAGTTTGTTTTGTCCGTTTGATACTGCATCTGTATTCTCTCAGTCTCTGTGACCTCCTACTCTCATGTATTCTTGTTGCCACACGCCTTCAACCTTCATACTCCTCCATACCCATCCCTGTCACCGTTATCCTCTTCTCCACTTGTTTACTGTGGCCTTGTCCTTTTCCAGCACCCTACCTATATTGCTCCCCACCCTTACCTGTGCAAGATGATGCCATTAAGATTCTTTGCCTTTCTTTTAATCCCTGTGCTGGCTCCCTTCCCTGAGAAATTGGATACATGTTTCTTTTTTTATTAGTGTAGCCCTTCATCACCTTTGTATTTGCCTCTCTTAATTGTAATTTCTTCCTCTTTATTTTCTCAGTGATGTCAGCCTCCTTTAAAGCTTGCTTGGGTTCTCACATTGTGCTATCTAATCTTTTGTATCTCTGTCCTGTAAATATTCAAATCCCTCCCAGTGAGCTACTCTGCTGGATACTTACGAGGTTGCAGAAATGTAGAGATTCTCTAATAGGATTTCTTTTTCTTTTTAATACCTTAAAGGTATTATTTTATTAGAATGACATTTAACCATCATTTCTTATTTTCTGTCCCCTTCTTTTCAACTTCATTTCTTTTTTTCTACCCTCTTATTTTACTTTTTCATTTTGTCTGTGTTTGTGACTTCTATATTTATTATTTTTTGGCTCCTGGCCTCTGCTGCTCCTTGCTACCTTTCTTTGATTTGAAAGCAGCAACCCTTTTGAGTCAAATTATACTAAGAATAAAATGCACATCTATGGCTTCTTGGAAAGGTAAAGGTTTCAAGTTGCCAGTCAGTAAAAATGTGTAGTTCCAGGGTGAGTGAATATACCTTAAGCATGTTTGAACTTCATTTTTTTCCAAAGAACTGTGCTGAGATGAGAGGTGTTATAGCTGGGGATGAAGTTAAAAACATTAAGACTCATTGATATCTGGGGAAATATTTGTAAATATCCCTCATTTCCGGTCACCTTTGAACTCTGAGTCATTCAGTGAACCTGAAGCCCCGGACTTAGTGTCACTAACTTTTCCAGACTTTGTCTCCAAATAACTTGAACTCTCCTAGATTGGCCACCCTGGGATCCACATCCAAAGTGTATTTGGTTTAGCTGTTGGATTAAGTGCAACCTTTTTACTCAATACTTCAACTCATTTGTGTGGCCCTAGTTCCCTTTTGCACTGTTTCATCCAGACTACCTGCTCTTGGTGTTTGTATTTTTCACCTAAACATCAGTACCCTTAAAAAAAACAAATACTTCTAAGATTATTCATTCATCTAAATTATTAATTCATTTAAAAAATTAAGAGTAAGGCACTGTTTGTCACCTGTGCATCTGTTTTCTGTATGCATATATGTAAATAGATGAGATTTAGCAGAAAGTCCATGTAGAATGAAAGTAAGGTAGGGTTCGAGTTCAGAGAGAGGGAAAGGGTAGAGCAGGAGGTGGAGTGGGGCTGCAAAGGGCATGCCAAAGGAAATGAGCGGCTGCAGCAAGCCTGCTCGCAGGACACCTTTGTCTTTGAAGGCAGACAAAGGTCTGGTGGGCGCAGGTTCAAGCCACGCCAGAGATGAGGGTTAGGGTTATATTTCAGAGAGAAAGGGTAGAGCAGGAGGTGGAGTGGGACTGCAAAGGGCATGCCAAAGGCAATGCGTGGCTGCAGCAAACCTGCTCGCAGGACACCTTTGTCTTTGAAGGCAGACAAAGGTCTGGTGGGCGCAGGTTCAAGCCACGCCAGAGATTAGGGTTAGGCCAGGATTAGGGTTAGGGTTATGGATTAGCAGAGAGGGAAAGGGCTGAGTCACAGGTGGAGTGGGGCTGCAAAGGGCATGGCAAAGGCAATGCATGGCTGCAGCAAGCCTGCTCGCAGGACACCTTTGTCTTTGAAGGCAGGCAAGGGTCTGTTGGGTGCAGGTTCAAGCCACGCCAGAGATGAGGGTTAGGGTTAGGGTTTGGGTTAGGATTAGGAGAGAGAGAAAGGGTAGAGCAAGAGGTGGAGTGGGACTGCAAAGGGCTTGCCAAAGGAAATGCGAGGCTGCCCCAAGCCTGCTCGCAGGACACCTTTGTCTTTGAAGGCAGGCAAGGGTCTGGTGGGCGCAGGTTCAGGCCATGCCAGAGATTAGGGGTAGGGTTAGGGTTATGTTTCGGAGAGAGAGAAAGGGTAGAGCAGGAGGTGGAGTGGGGCTGCAAAGGGCATGGGAAGGGCAATGTGTGGCTGCATCAAGCCTGCTCGCAGGACACCTTTGTCTTTTAAGCTATTTTTTGGTCTGGTGAGCTCAAGTTTCGGTCCATGAGTTAGATTAGGGTTAGGTTACTAAATCGTACTACATTATTTAGTATCGATCAATAGATGAGTTAGAGCTTCAAATATTTATTTAGGATTTGCATAATGAATCCAGGGCTGTACTTTAGAGAGACTTTCTGCTCTTCTGATTACCAATTTGCCTTTCCTTTAGTAAAATCTCTTTTCTTCCTTTAAAATTCCTTCCTTGTTTCGGACTGATGATGCCCATGTTGGGACAGCGGTTTGGGAGCCTGCTACAATGTCCCAAAGGGCTCTTAGCCATTTTTATCACAGCAGAAACTTCTGCCTTGAACATATGCAGCATTTTGGCTTTCCATTGACATATTTGGGGTTTGCTGGTAGGGGTTAGCGTTTGGGTTGCCCAGCTGCAGCGCTGGAGCACACAGTCCTTGGGGTTCGCTCAGCCACAGCAGCTGGTGAGCAGCGCCCAACTTGTCCTTTGGTTCTTTTTGGTTTGAAACCTGGAAAATAGGTTGTGTGTGACTGAGAGGCAGTGGTTAGAAATAGTGTCTAGGCTGATTATCACAGCAATTCCTGCTTTAGGAGAGTCTGGGTCTGTTTTCTCTGGTTACCCCAGTGACACAAATCACCTTGAAGGGTGGCAATGCCTCGGTGTTGAGTATACATGGGCTTCTAAGTATATTAGGTATGGAGTTTTTGCAGGTAGAATAGCATAAGCATTCAGCTTTGTGTCAGACGTGGGGGAGATGGCTGGTATATCCTGAACGAGTTTAGGAAAAGGATGTGAGCTGGATTATTGTAAACTGTCTTGTAAATGACCTAACATTGTTATCTGAGAGCCTTTCCCATAGCGCAGGAGCCTGTTCTCTCAGACCTGTGATGCTTTAGGCTAGAGAAGAGATTTGTGTATTTCTTTGGCACAGAATGCGTTCTTGGATGCAGCTACCTAGCCCAGGTACGCTCCCTCTTGTCCATAATCTTTCGAAAGAGGGGGACGTAATGCTGAGGTATCTGATAGGCAGTTCCTTTGGACCATTGTGAACTAGGTAGAAAACAGAAAAGGGGCAGGGTGGGGTGGGAGGAGGGAAGAAAAACAAAAGAAAGTCGGGTTAAGTCAGATATTCATTGTGGGATCATGCACCAAAAAATTCCATAGCATTGTAAAAGGAACATGTGCTCAGTGACAGAGCCCTGATAGACACATCAAGTGATGATGCAGGCTTTTGCAAGTGAAAGATCTTGGAAGAGTGAGCAGGACTTAAACCTGATTTGACGGATAATATGTCTCTATTCAGTGCCTGATGATACATTTAGAGAAAGAAAAGATTATACCATATATTAAAAGATTTAAAAGATGCATTATGTTATCAACTGAAAAAAAAGGCAAGATTTTTTTTAGAGCTTATTCCAATTAAATTGTAAATATAAATATAGATAGATGTACATAGACATACACATACACASAAACTGATATTTTAGTCCAGAGACTAGAAAATTACTGCTTTTTATCCAGGTAAATCATCAGAAAATTTGGGGTAATTATTAATATCCCTACATTTGCGGACTGCTGACTAGGCTCAGATTTCCAAGCACAAAAAGCTCTGTTCAATAAAGCAGTGTTATTCCAACCAAGCATAAAGAACTACATAGGAAAAATATAAGCTTTTATACAAAAGGATGCAAATAATTGAAATACTGACTCATTTATCACCAGATAGAGAAGACTGTTGTATGTATTCCAAGGATATTTGAAAAAGGTGTACAGTGGAAAAAAAAAAAAAAAAAAAAAATACTGAAAACCAGGATCTGATTATGCATAGATATAAGCATGTACATAATTTCATGAATGAGAATAGTTGAAATCAAAGCTAAATATATGTTTTCCTCAGTACAGGTTCAGAACTTTTGGAGTTTGCTTCTAATTTCTGGGTTATGTGAATAATGCAGTAACGCTGCTTATGTCAGTGAATGTGATTCTTTCAGTCACTATAGAACTGGTTTAAATAATGTGATCAAAAAAAAAATCTTTAAAATGATTTTTGGCCAGATGAAAGACCAAAAGCTTTCAAAAATGGAAAAACTTTAGGGGAAGATTTGTTTTGGTTAGATATATTTACTAATTTGATTAGATTTGGTTAGATATATTTACTAATTAATAAATGCATAAGAATGGCTGTACTGGATCTAACTTAAGGTCTAGTTCAGTGATGAGTAATGTATGTCATGGGCAGGAATGTAAGAACAGAGTGAAGAAGTAGTAATATTTCCCCAGAATATACTCTCAGCTCTACTAATTTGCAATTCAAGGATTTCCTGAACCAGAGGATCAGTCTTTGCAATAGCTTCAGTTACTTATTTTTAGTGTCAGATCACTTGGTTTTTGAACCTTTAACATCTTACAACAAGGAGTCCCACAGCTTAATTACATGCTGTATGAAGAACCACATTTTGGTTTTGATTATACCATCTGCTGGTACCATTTGAAAGGAGCCAGATGTAATTGGCAGAAGTGAGACCTGACTCAGGTCATTCCAGATTATCCACTGATACGAATAACTGAATTCTTACAGTAGCACATTAAAACGTGAGACAAATTCTGCAAGATGTCATGTGGGGAGAGGGGAACTTCGCCTCAGAGCTAAGCATCCAAATGCCTTTGAGGATCTGGGCTTTAGTTTCTATGTTCCTCAATTTAATAGCCTTCTCCAGTACTATTTTCCATGTAGCCCGTTGTAGTTAGCGTTCAGTAATAATGTCCCAGCAGTTTACTACTTCACTCATTTGAACTCAAGTTGATTGGTCCAAGTATATTCTGGGCTACAAAGCAAGAAGGTTGCTTGGCACCTATGACTGGCAGACACTAAAATTATGTAGACGTGGCCATTAGCCATCTTTAGGGATGGGTTTATTGCTTCACTACGTGGCATCGGCACTAAGGTTGTGAAGCTGCCACAGCTGAGACTCTGCGTGTTGTAATCGGATAGGTCTAAGTCTTGTGCTTCCCCTCAGTCACTGGGGTGGCCTTGCTTAAGCGCTGATCCTGGAAACAAAGGGTTACATATGGACCATTAGTGAAAATCAATGCATGAACTCAAACAGCGACAGATTTAATCCTAAGGGCTCTGATGCAAATCTCACTGAAAACTGTGCCACTCTCTCCCTTCATTTCAGGATTAGCTCAGATCTTATTTTCAGATCAGGACTCATATTCCAAGTTTTCAGTATTTTTGAATGCTTGAAAGCTTTATTTTTAACATCTTCAGATACAATGTTCCAACCATGTAGTGACCTGAGTGAAGTAGTCTTGATTGGCTATATTGGCTATTTTTATTGCAAAGCAGAAGCCTGGACATATTCTGATGTAGATTTCATTGTATTTAAGCAGAAAAGGATGGAAGGGATTCTAATAAAAGATCCCTATGTAAGCCCATAACAGATAGGTCCTAATCAGGAATCATTTTAAAATAATTTTTTCTTCTTACTTTAAAATAAAGTTTTGTTTTGAACGTTTAGTGAATGTAGCTAGAGAAAAGATCAAAAATGAAATAAAAAACTGTTCAAATTTGTCAAAAAGCTCCACAGTCCTTGAATTTCCAAAGGAAACAAATAATCAGAGCTTCTATCTTAGAAAAATATTTATATTGGTTTTTGTCACTGTTGAATGGAG
This sequence comes from Apteryx rowi, assembly GCF_003343035.1. Taxonomy (NCBI): domain Eukaryota; kingdom Metazoa; phylum Chordata; class Aves; order Apterygiformes; family Apterygidae; genus Apteryx; species Apteryx rowi. Next base: position 285,723 of record NW_020449374.1, on the reverse strand, counting down.
ATTGTTCCTAAGGTATGAAGATCACTGTTTAATCAGGGAAATGATACAGTAAAGACACCTGGGCAAACACAAAGAAGGCAGTAAGTAGAATAGTTCTGAAACAATTTTTGCTAATATAAGTATTGACTAGGTGCTCTAACAAGCGCACCAGTAAAATCAAGACTTTGAATTGAAAGGAGTGTGTACTAACATGTCTTGTTGGGATACAGGAGACTTGAGCCTTTCTACTTATTGCTTGCATTTGGTCGTTTTTCATGGGGTGGCCCAAATCAGTCAGGAAGCTTCCTGAAAGAAGAGGCATTATGGAATTCCAAGATTTAAAGAAAATCCTGCAGTATGAACGAAGTGTGGCTAGATCTCTGTGACTAGCTCCCCTGCCCCATTTTGGAAAAGTGGAACAGAGAAGAAGCTTAGTGCCAGACCAAAGAAATGGTCCTCTGACTGATCCTTGACTGAAGATCAATCTCTGTGCATATATTCACAGGTGCATAATTTACAGCTGTCCCATATGTCTAAATTTGATTTTTGTTTCCAGATATGTGGAGCAGAAGGAGGGCTAAAGGAATAAGCTGAGAGTTTTATTCCTGGTTTTAACACTGGCCTGCTGTGCAACTCTATGCAAACTGTATCTGTGTTCATCCTCTCCCTCTGTAAAATGATGATCATGGAGCTGTTTCTGTCTTTGCTTTGTGTTCTGCAGATTATGATATTTCTGAGTGTCACTGATGTGTGATTCCCATGAACCAGGTGAAGTGCCAAGAAGTGGTGCTAAGTCCACAATAAATGCAGTGCAAGGCATGGAGATGGTTGGAGAGATTCTCTCAGGAGTCCTGAGGTTGTCATCACGGATATTCAGCAGCTGAGGTTAAAGAGCTAGAAGGAGGTCTGTAATATACTGACGAAGTTTTTTTCAATGAATTGTGCTGGGCAGAGAAGACAGTAAGAATGTGTGAACAGAAATTAGAGCTTTCAGGTGTTAGACTTGTGCTTTGTAAACACTTGAGTGATCAGTTGAAGAGTCCTTCAATTTTGATATGTCTAATACTCGTTAGAAGTGCCTGCTTGTAAAGGTCTCTCTTTCAACTATTAGATAATGGGTCACCCTATATCATCAGAAATTCACATACTATACTTAACATAATTAAATTCCATGCTAAGGACATTTTCATTTAGTTTTAGAAAAAAACTCTATTCCCTTACAAAGATATCAACGTATGCCCAAGAGCTGATTTTGCTTGCTTTCGTATCAGATGGGCTAAATTTAAACAGGGTCTGATAGAGTTTCAGAAGAGGAGGGGATGTTGTACATGGGAATTGACTCAGGAAACCTGCTGGAGTTCACCTCCTGCCTACCCACACTCAGCAAGGCATTTTCAAGTTATGTCTGCATCTGTTCCCACTGATGTCAGTGGTAAAACTTCAGTTAACTTGAGGTGGGAGAAGGAGGAGGCCCCAGCAATGACAATTGTAATTGTGAACTATAAAAGCAGAAATGCAGTTTTGCTACACAGTATGAAGTTATTTCTGTAGATTTCCAGAATCAGCAGGGATGAAAGTGGTAGATACTTTTGCAGGTCATACATTTCTCCTTACCTTGGTAAAATTACCTCTATTTGTGAACTCATTAGCAGATGAACCATTTATTCTACAAAGTGTTCAGGAAGAAGGGAGTGTCTACATAACAGCTCTTCAGAGGGTGTTAGATGAATATATTTTTGATGAGCTATCAAGTAAGCAGCATAAAAGCCATGGAGCACTATAGAAACAAATCAAACATAGCTAACTTTCTTGTGACTATAGAGGACCCTGCTTGTGACAGAAGCTATTGGTTTGAGGGGAATTAATTTCTGGGCTGCTTTTGAACAGGGCTTTTCAAAGTTCTTTGTGCTTCGAAGCTTAGCTTCTGCATGCTCCTGCTATTTTAAAGCTTCATGGAACTTGGGGTGCTTGGAAACTGCCTTAAGATAGATAGATCGATCTGTGATAATTAGGCTTTTTCTTTTGTCCTGTCAGGCAGGGACTCAATACTGCTCAACTGAACTGGACAGGAACTTTTTGCAGAAACTTTTTTTCTGAAGTGGCAACTTGCTGAAAGGAAAATTTGCTTAGGGAAGAGGTGGTCTCAGTGGGTTTTTTATTTTAAAATATTAATTAAAGATATATTTAAGACTTTGACCATTTAGTCTGGATTTTTTGGAAACTCAAAACTTGCGGATTTTGTTATGTGAAATAAAAAATATGCAAGAGATGCAAGTAAAAATGGACTAAAGGCTGCAAGATTTTTGAAATGAATTATTTTGATTGACCTGAATATATAATGTTTCCATATTTGACATTATGTTTCATTTGGAGATTTGAAAGGATTTTAAAATATCCACCTTATCTGTGACAGGRAAGACTCCCCAAATCTGTATCAACTTCAGACTTACTGCAGTGGTTCTAGCGCTACTAGCATGTAATAAAGTTGAGGTGAAGAGAGAAAGAAAGTTTTTAAAGGGTTCTGTGACTGGATGGTTAAGGGAGGACGGGGAAGAAAAAAGCATGCTTGAGACAGTCCTTGTGTCTGTATATTATTTCTCTATGGAAGCTTTTCTCAGACTTCTTTTTTAAATACACTGTATTTATTTATTTATTTGTTTGTTTATTCAGATTCCAGTTTTTATTAGGTTAGAAGGTTTTTTTTCATTTTGAACATGCTGAAAAATGTTGGTGCTCAAAACTCTAGAAGAGGGATATTGTCATAAAGCCATTTCTGTGTGAATTTATGTAAATGGGTTCTATAGGTACCTATAGGTTTGAGTRTAGAAATGGTTACTAGAAACAGCAGGTCAAAGAGAGGAGAAATACACTCTAAGAAGGTAGTGTGTGAAAGTTTCCCAAGGACTAATAAGCTCTGGAGACTCCTAGTCCGGTGATGTCTGCAAAAACCAATAAACACAGAAACCAGGACCCTGCTGATTCTGTACATCACCACTAGCACACGCGGTGATCAACAACAGATTGTGTTATCTGTACCACATCCATAAGTGCAGTGGTGAATATACGTAGGCTAGAACAAAAGGATTATATACGCACCTGATAAAACAAAAGCCCCTCTGAGAGACCTTCTGAACAACTGGAAGCTACTGGTTCATTGGTGCGACCCTCTGCTCCTGGGTGAGCAGCTCAAGTTGGCCTCCTGGCTGCTGCTCTGACTCAGTCGCAGTGAGTGGGCGTCAGAGCATCCGCCAGAAATCARTGTGGCGTGTGAATAGTTATCTACTGTTATTCTTAACAGCTTGATTCAATTAATAATAACACTTTAATGAATGCAAGGCATTCTGATAAATACTGATTGTAATTTTTGTCTCCCCTCATTTGATACCCTGTCAGGGAAAAAGGAATTTAAAACAATATTTGGGGAACTTGGGACACAGGCAATTTTCAGCAGCTCCTTTAGCAAATATCAGGAGTTAGCTGTTATCACTCTGGGTCCAGCGTTCCCAGGTAAGCCAAAGAGGTCTCTGACAGCAAATCACTGGTAGGAAGAGCCACTTGGTTAGTTGAAATTCATATGGATATATGGTTAATGTAAAGTCAGCTATGGAAAGGGTTATTAAACTTGCACATTAACTACACTAAGTCTGTCTTCACCTGAAACCACCTAAATGACTAAACATGTTTTTACAGAATTTGAGTGAAAACTGTTTCTGATTTCAGTGGGAAAGGAATTATAATAACATGACAATTTCTGGTAGTGCCTAGTGCCTTGAGAGCATGGGACCTGATGCTTTGCTCTCCCTTTAAGCAAACCTTCCTCCTGAAGTAGTTGCATACAATAGGAAAATACCCAAAGGTAAGGCTCAAAATGGAATGTACGTGTAGTTGAGATAAACATTTTAAATTTTGACTGCTATCACAGAAGACCTGACTTCCTGACAGTGGAAGCCAACTTTGGTATAGTTGCATGGGGGACCAGTCAGTTCAGCCAGTCTGGTTGGCTTAGTTCACAGCATCAGCATCTGTATAGGATGTGGGGAGGAAACCCAAGAGAATAAGCAGAATATAAAGGAATGATGAAGCCTTTATTCTCTGACCAACTCAATTTACTCCATGATGGCCCTTTGTAGGGATGGTGTTCGGGGTTTTTATTGCTGTTTTAACCATTCCCCAAAATAGCATGTTGTTCAAAGATGGGAGCTAATTCTCAGGACTTGCCAGGTAAGAAATATTGAGTGTTGGTTGATTTGTTGCCTTCTTCTAGTTTTGCATGTTTTCAGGATTTCTTGACATATGCAAACTGGATTCTGAAATTGAAAGCCTGAATTTAGATTTTACCTAGCAAGTTTATAATTACACATACATATAGCTTAATGAAGCTGCATTAAACAGTTTGGCACTGTTACAAAATATAATAGCCCATAGCTCTGTCTGTCACCTGCAAAGAGGATTATTGTTGCTCTGCTTCATTTTGCTGGGCTAAGCAAGTATTTAAGGGTATTGTCACAGGAATGCATTTTTTTTAACAAACATACGGTGTGAGTTCATTGGACATTTCTCTTACTTTCTTATCTTTTGGGAGAAAGGCCCATCTGAAAAGATTTTTTTTAATTATTATGGCAGGTTTCAGATTTGATTTTAATTCTCTGTTGTAATGATGGCAATAGAGACTTGAATAAAATGATGACAGATCCAAAAGCGATGCCCCATCTGTTGCACTGTCATGTAGAGTATTATTCCTTGAAGTTTAACTTCCACAGAGGGAAGATAAAATAACCTTGGGACGTAAAAAAAAATTTAGGGATATATTGCTTTAGTATTTCTGGTGGTAACAGGGAAATTTGAGTGAGTTTACTGATCTTGAGGGCTTGAAGAGAGAGATGAATGTATACTTACCTAGCCATTTAGTATTTTATCTGCAGTAAGTGTATTGGGATTCCAGCAGGATCTTGCTGATGTTGAAGCTATCTACCTAATGACAGATCAAGTTTTGCTTAGAAGCCTATTCAAACCACCTTGTGTAATAACTATAGTTAGCTGGAATCTGCCACCAGATCCTGGTTTTCAGTGTTTTTTGAATGTAATATTCAAGGACTGTAGCTGCGGACAGCCATTCCTCTGCCCTTTTCCTAAAGCGAGGAAAGGAGCACCATTATCTAAAGAAGATGAGGTTAGCAAAGTCTGTAGGCTATTGTATTGCTGGTTTTCAAAAATCAGGTTTCAATTAAAGCTGTATAAATAAATAAATAAATATATGTATAGGTTTCTAGAGAAAAAATGGGGGAATGAGTTTTGGACTGACCACATATAATGTTTTTGAAAATTAATTTTTCATTAAAATATTAGAAAAAATTATTGCTAGTTTGAGGAGATCTTTAACTCCAAAATAAATATTTGTATAGGTAAAACACAACTGTTTTTTTTTTTTAATTAAGACCTCATTTGAAAAGTTGCATCATGAAAATACTGAAGAGCTGAAATATATGTCTTGGAGGGGAGAATAGTTTGTTCTTCATTTTCAATTAACTGAGCTAAATTCCACACAAATTCACAAATTCTGCAGACCTGAATCTGAATACTTCAGTGAAAAATTGTGTTCAGCTTTAGTTTTCATCAAGTATAGAAGTAAGCTATATTACTATATGCTGTTTTATGTATATGTATGTGTGTGTGTGTGTATACACATATAGTTGACAAACTTCAGCCCCATTGTCTAGGTTTAATTTCTGAAACTGTGACAACTGTTTCAATAGCTTTGTAAAATCTTTAGAGTTTCATAGAAAAGAAAGGCCAAAACTTACCAGCTAAGTTGTGGAACACTAGATGATGTAAATTTATGCATTTAGTGGATGGAATAAGTGGTCTGATTTCAGAATCTTCTGAACTGAAAAGGAACTAAGACCTTTGAAATCTTTTGTCATGTACTGGTGGAAAATAACAACTAGGAAAAGTTGTTTTTAATGAAAGGAGAAATGTACAAGATTTCAGTCTTCGACAGAGGTCATCAATAATAAATGGCATGTCTCCCTTTTAAACGTATGGGGTTTTTTTAATTTTTCATGCAAAGGGTTTTTGGCAGGTTTGAAGCTGACATTCGAGAAGTGACCGTTCACTTTAGGAAAAAAAATGAGTTGATGTCCAGAAACACTGTGGCCTCATTGCACATGCATTAATGCATGCGAAGCTCCTTGATAATATCTCTGGGATAGTGCACATTGGAAGATACTTTGAGGGCTCAGTGGCTCTAGAGACAACAGCTGTATTACAATGGGTCAATAATTCCTCACTGTTTTGTCAAATACTAATGCAGCTCTCATACAGTCTTGTTTTTAATGGGAAGCATTTTACTTTTATTAGTAATCAGGTGCTAACACATCAGGTGCTATAAAATTGGGCTGGTAGGTTCACTGAAGTATATCTGTCTACAAATGTGAGCAGCGAGTTGCAGAGAAAACACTGCTGTTTTTTGCTTTTTTCAATTCCCATTTTTATGTTATGCCACTCTCGATTCTACAAATCTCAACACGTTATTAGTATTATTATGCTTAGCCCATTTCTCCATCTAGTGAGCTGCTTCTCTAGAACTATGCCCTTATCTAAGGGAACAAAGAGAAATTGCAATATGTTTTCAAGACATGCTAACAACTTTCAGTGATATTAAAACCATTTGCTAGAATCTAGCTAGAAATTTTTCATTGAAGGTAAATACTTGCAATTTCATGACTGTGTTACCATTTCTATACACCTACATGAGTCCACATGGAGTCTAATTGCTTTTCTTAGGGTTATATTTAGTAATTGATTGCAGATGGCTTTTAGACAGCAGGAAGGAGAAAAATAAAACTTTCCCTTTCTCTTTTACATAGAATTATGTTGAACCTTTCAAGTTGCAAACATGTTAATTTAACAGAGGCTGTCACCCCAATAGATTCCTTGCATCAACAGTGTACACTTCTGATTAAAATATTTTAGTTCTCTTGTTCTTGTTCCCTAYCTGTTTGTTAATATTCACTTACTGCCTATTGTCTTAATTTTTCATTTTAAACATTTTGAAAGAGAAATTCTCTCTTTTGTTCTGGAATTCTGTATCACAGTGAGGTTGTGACACTCACACCCTGGAGCTCCTAAGTGCTGTCACAGATCACGTGTTCTGCTTTATTTCACAATTTTATATTGCTCACTGCTGATGTGGTATGCAAGTTCTTTCACATGAGCTCTGCGGGATGTTGAAACACTCAAGATCTTTATGGCATTTCTTCTCTCATGTGTTGAAGCGTTGCTCGGTGTAAGATTTGTGCTTTTTGATTTATGCAAAATTCATATTTATTAATTTTGCTTGTGAATGGATCTAGTAGAACAAAAAAACCCCAAATATTTTCACCATGAGAATTTTTAGAAAGCAGTGGAGAGAGGTGGTGATATATGACTATATGGTCATAAGTAATTGACAGTCAGTGTGCTGGTGTGAGTATTGGTGTCCTTGTGAAGGCTTCAGTTGCCTCCGTGAAACCTGAGGAATTGTTAATGCCATGATATAAACAGCCCTGGAAGCAGCAGAGTATGAATGAAAAGTTGTTCTCCATTTAGATAACAAGGGTATGCGTGTACAGGGTGTCGTGTCATAGGAAATTTTTGGTGCATATGCCAAAAAAGGCCCTTCATGAAAGTGAATAACTTCCAAAACAGTCAGTTCATTTTAGGGGACAGACACACAGTGAGGACCATGACACACAGAACAAGTTTCAATGGAAAACTCAGCTTTTATCTGGAGTTGCCACTGTGGTCTAGCAAGGATGCTAAGGTATTTTCCATATGTTTACCAGAAATAGAAACATATCTGACAATATGAAGAAGCAAGTATTTTCTAACAGTGGTTTTTATTCACRTTTAGGAAGGATTAAAATTGTTTGAAAGCATTTCTATGACATGGTTGGAGATTCCAGGAGAACTTGTAGATCTTGGGAAGCTCTGTTTGACAGCCTTTGCAATCTCCAAGTCAGGTAGGTGAAATATGAAGCACAGGACCCAAGAGAAAAATCCATCCTATCTTTCTGTTCTTAATTTCCTTAGGCTATCCAGAAGCTTTTCAACTGCTGGCACAAATTTGAACAGGCTAAAAACTCTTCCAAGTAATATCATAAGAGATGGTATTCAGCAGACTGTTCCACAGGTTTGAGATAGCACAAATGCAAGGCAGTCACATTATTACACTTACTGTTTCAGACTACAAAGCTGCATTTCCCTGGGTCCCTTGTAGCAGAGCTTTCTAGCTGATGAACAGTAGAAAGACTGCAGCTGAAGGCCTATTTCTGTAATTTTAACAACCTTATGGTAACTTAGAATGAATTACAGATTTTACTCCCTGAGATAAGTAATATAACTAACTGCTTATCCCTGCCCATTTAGACTAATGGAAGAGTCCTGTCAAAAGGAATAGAGGGAGGAATGAATCCAAAAAATAAACAAAATGCAAGAAAAGAAAATGGTTTGGCCACAGATGACTTTCATAGAGCTGCAGTTCAGCAGAGGCAGTATAAAAAGCTTCTGAGGGTTAATCGGTGCCGTGAAAACACAGCCTCTCTGATCTGATCTGATCTGCTCATATCTTATGAGAAGAGGAAAGGAAAGGGGATTACTGAAATTGCACTTCTTGCTTTTGGGATTTGAATTCTGAAATACTCAAGGAAAAGCAAAAATGAAAATATCAGTAGTATGGAGTCCTAGGTATCATTTCATCAGTGTTTTCTTACTGAATGGACTGTCAGACAACAGGAAAAAATATATCCTCCCTCTTCTCTGCCGATTAAATATAAATAAGTACTTCAAGCAAACTCCTTAAAAAGCAGTTTTAATTTCTTTTGTTTTCATTAAAACTACGTCAATTATCTTGCACAGCACTTAAACAAGAGGGTAGAAGAGAATTTTGCGTAGTCCCGGGACCAACAGGAGAATGAAGTGAGTCCCAAGTAAGTCTCCAGCTACCCTGCAATTTTGGTGCAGCAACCTAGTTGCTGTATAAATCCAACTGCTGTAAAAGTATAAACATCCTTGTCTTATCTTTGAAAATGCTGACTGAAACAAAAAGTATTTTCCCTCTGATTCTGAGTCTGAATCTGTCCGTTATTTTCTTCGTTATTTTCTTCGTTATTTTCTTCGTTATTTTCTTCGTTATTTTCTTCGTTATTTCTGTTTGCATACTGAAGAGAACAAAAAAAAAAAAAGGTCTGCACCATATGTTATATTTCTCTTCTTAAAGGAAGCAGGACATAAAATGGCATTGCCATTTCCTCAGACATTCAGCTACTAAGCACTTATGTAAAGCTGTTATGCTTTCTGCTGTTTCATGTTTGCTCCAGTTGTTCATTCCACTCTACAAGAAAATAAAGACAGGGAAAATGTATTAGCTCAGCTCTCTCTGGGATTTATAACTGTTTTAAAATCAAAATTTCAAATATAGACTCATATTCTTTCTCATGATTTTCTGGTTTTATACATGTGTTTTTATCCCAGACTGTCAGGAGGGTCTTGATTTTATTATGTTTTACGTCAATCTTGAGTTTTGGAATCTTAAGGTATTACAACAGGTTTCCTGTGACTGTTGAGAAAGCTTTTATTTAAATTAAACTGAAGATTTTTGTAGGTCATTGTGACCTTTATATTTTTGCATTATACCTCTATTATCTGTGAGAATGAAAGTTACAGTTCACAAATATGTTTACAACCATATGAATAAGGATGTGCATTAAACTGCAGGGCTTCAAAAACATAAGTAATGAACATTATTCATACCTTGACAAAGCAAAAATTAATGATTAAGAATAATTGCAAGCAACTCTCATCATGAGAGAAATGTTTACGCAAGTTGAAGTACCAAACAGCATTAAAACAGTTTCTCCAGAGGGAGCAGTAAGAAACTAGCTGATGCCAGTACATGGCTTGAAAATGGTTTGACTTAAAGGATTTGGGATTTTTCTTCTTTATTAATCTAGAACAATAGTGAAAAGTTTGAATCCAGATGAATCTGAAATGAGAACGAGAATGAATCTGTTTTAATGAGAACTCAGCAGTTTTCACTCTTAGCCATGCTGTCACAAAGCTTCTGTTGTTTGAAAAAACTAAATTTGAAAAACATTTCCTCATGAGATTACTAATATTGCCTTTTCTAGTCAGGTCAGGAATCCTTCCTATTGAAATGAAAATCAGATTCATGATTATATAAGTTTTTGTAAGAAGGACATTTCTGCCCATCTTAGTGCAGGATAAAAGTTTGAAAATTAAATCCAGCTTACATTTTCAGAAATAAGCATTCTGCTTGTGTATGTGTGTATATATAAAGTCCTCACGATTTTTAAGCAATATTTATAATTTTGGGGAAGTCTTCTTAATACTTTTCACTCTGGATATTGGCCATAATGCAAACTCCTTCAAACTCATTCCCCTAAAGAAAAAGTGTGTAGGATAGGAAAAGAAATGTCTTGGTGAAAGTCTAGGATGCAAAATCTTTCTAAAAGCGTGTAGCACAGGACTGAGGAAAAGAAAAATGCTTTTGTTACCTTAAATTCCTCCAAAATGGCTTGTCAGTAGGCATTAATTTGCTGCTGGAAGTGAAGAGGTCTGCATTCTGCAAGATGTCAGACTGGACTATTGCAACAGCTACTTATTGCCTTTGAATCCAGAAGGCAGAGGAAAAGGATTTGTGAGTCGTGAGAAGTGAGGATTCAGAGGCTGGCGCCAACTGCCATCATGCAGTGTGCATGGGCATAAGATTTTGTTCTGAACAGTGTGATATTTGTTTGCATTTTTATTTATGAATTTTTCTAGATTTGTCAGCACACTGATTTTCATGAATTCTTGTACAAAATAAGTCACCTTAATGGCATATAGTTATTCCATACTACACACATATTTAAGGATGCTGACAGTAGTTATGATTTTCTACGTTTCAGCGGTGCCACGATAACAAAATGAAGGACTGGTTTAAGCAGTTTGGATTCTTACAGTTCTTGTGCTGCCTTTCAAGGAACTAACTTTTATAGGAGTGAAATACGACCCTCATTTTGATTTTATGCTAAGCTATACTTCAAAGCCAGAGAATATTCAGTGGTCTTGGGATGAGAACGATTCACAGAAGAGAATGGAGGAAAACATTCTAGAGGGAAATGATAACCCCACGGGCAGAAAGAGCAGTTTATCCAGTGAACCTTATAAGGAGTTATATTAAAAAAACCACAACTCTAGTGATAATTAAATACAGCTTTAATTCATGCAGAATTCATGAATATTCATGAATTCATGCAATACTGGACAGTAGCAAGATCAGCTATTGCTGATGCTAGAGATTAACAATTGCTCATTACCAATTACTATAGTTGTGGCACAGCAAGTGCTGCCTAGAAAGCCACCTCTTAAACTGCTTGAATTACTTCCAATCTTAAACAGATTATATGTAGGGGTGAGTTTTATAAAATACATGCTAATATGTTTTTCTGGGCAGAGTGGCAGGCTGCAGTGCTGTGCTGTGACCCCCGATGCAGCAGCAGACTTCATTTCACTTGGAATTAATTTTATCTGACCACAAGCTAGGAGATGTTATGTTCAGAACACATCTTTTGTATCTGAATCATATATATTTGCAAGTGAAGCTATATGTTCAAATTAATTGAAATTTATGATATATAAGCACCAGTTATGTTTACTACCAGCTGAATTCTAAAAAATGGCCACTTTTGAGAGCATCCTTTTTTTGTTGTTTCTCTTACCTGTCATTGAGAGGACTGCAAATATGGGTGTTCACAGCAGGGGATAGAAGTATCTGGTGCAGAAATCTCGTCAGCAAGTGATATACATACAAATGYTAATTGGGCTGCAGACAAATAAACCTGGGCTTATGCTGGCCCCTATGCCTGCATCTGTATTGGCATTGCCAGTAATTTACCCTAGCTCGTCACAGCGGCTCGGTTCAAAACCGTGACTGAAAAGGTTATTCAGGAAAATGGCATGGCGCACTGGCCAAGCAGCAGCAGACATGGAGGTCTTCCTGGCATTTGCCAGTCCTTCCCTCTCCTCCACATGCTAGTTTCTAATTTTGTTTGCAGGGAGGCTGAAATTCCTGCAGCTGCTAGTCTATAGGAGGCTGCCTTTTGGTGTGAAAAATTGTTTGTCTTATATACAATATCTCCTGAAAAACAACCAGAAAAGCCTTGAGAAAAGAAGTGGAATAAGACAAGGGAAAATAATCCTTCTAAAGCTCTTTGTAGTATGTTCCTTCCACACTCTGGCTTGTAATGATAAGATGTACATTAAAAACAGATCAGTGCCTCCTGGATAACTTTGAAAAGCAATGCATTCAAAGCCAGCTCTTTTACATTCCTACCAGGTTTCTATATTTTTCTATCATCTCAGCTCTTTTTCTAAGCGAATTTGAAGTTAATGTCCACTACCTGCTCTTTCTCATCTTGAARCTGTAATCTGGTCCTTACAACACCATTTTTGATTACAGTGAAACACTGCTAACAATTATTGGAATATTACTTGGAAGGCCATATTCTGAAAAGGCAGAAGTCTATTTGTATATGCAAAAATGTGTTAGGACACGTTGCTCTAGAGGCAATGCTTCATTAGTTGGTGAAGATGGAGCAATCAGATAAATAGCAATAGGATAAATAGGAGGGAGCAATCTTTACACTAGCAGCAGGCGCCAGCATGGAACAGCCCTGGTGTCCCTGCACTTGCACCRGTAACAGAAAAAGTCTGAACCTTATTCACTGTAGGAGTAGCAGCCCTCTTTTTCCCTTCCTTTAAATGCACGCTCACAAAAGTAATCCTGAAAATATTTCTTGTATGTATATGCATTTGTCTATTCATTCATCCGTAAGTGGAAGGAAAATATAAAGATGATAAACTCATCAGAAAAGAAAATGTTCTTTCTGTACGTGCACATATTTAGCAAGACAATATTTTTTAAACATTCAGAAAATATGAAATGTCATCAAGAATCTAGCTAGACAGAGTATTTCTTTAATACTTCCAGAGTGCCTCAGTAACTTTTAAAAAAAGATAAATAAGCCAGTACATATTTATGGATTGTATTTCAGTCAGGGATAACACATGATTTAAAGTAATTGATCAAGGATCTCAACAATGAAAACCAGAGTTTAATTAAAAAGGTAACTGTTAAAGTGAGATCGTGCTTGAAAGGTGACAAATTARACACCGCTGAGATGACCAAGAGAAGCAAATTGCATTAAAAATGCAGTAAAAGGAGAAAAGCAGAGATCTCAAAAAAAAACCAAACCAAACCCAACTCCCAAACTTCTGTGGCATTTAGAACTTTTAGTTTTTAATTCCTAAAATTTTCTTGCTCTGCTTCCATTACCTTTTAAATGGCTTTCCAGTTCAAGTTGTCCTTATTCTCTTGTTCTCTTGGCCCATAGGACCTATCTGGTGCTTGTTTTTGTGTCCTTGATAATAAATAGGGTCTAAAAAAATCCAAAGTTCTGATTTTACAGATAAAAAAAAATATTTTCTTCTATAAAGATAGCTTTTTCTTTGAGTAGTCCTATTCACTTCTGAATTTCACAAGATTGAGGAGTAAGATGTTGCTGTCCTTCCAGTCTTGTGGTATATACATACATCCCAGTCTCTCATGTATTTAAAATAACACTACATACAAAAGAACTTCCACTGACTTTATGGCAGGAACTTACAGGGGAAATATAAACAATTTGGAATAGGAGCTGCATGCTAACATGTAGTATTGTTAACGTTCATATGCCTACAGTGTCCAGAAGCTGCTACCGTGTGGGACCGGTGCTGCATGCTCAAGACGTGCTGCAACTGCCTCTCTCAAAGAAAAAGTTCATCTGGGCTGGAAAGCAGATTCTGTTGTGGACTGGTCCCAGGTGAGAGAATATCCCCCACTTCAACTGGAGTTGCAGATCTCATGCTTTATCACTTCACATTTAAAGTACAAGACAAATTTATTTTACTTTTCTTCACTAACAGCATCGTGAAGGTATGTGAACATGTGTTATTTTTAAAAACATTAACCTTAAAAGAATGCCAAACAATATAATAGATATTAGTCTATTCTTAGTTTAAAGTGCTACTGGAAAATTCTTGATAGCATGATGACTGTGGCCATTCTAATTATTTTGTTCAATATAGTAAGATCTGAAATGCAACTGCCAGCTCAGAGGCTTTTCAGAAGGTTTATTTATAAGTATTAAGATTTTTTGTATTGCCTCAAACACTGTGCTTAATGCACATCCTAAGTCAAAACTTAGATACTATATATCCTAAGTATTTTAATCTCTTTTGCAATGTACRTTATGAATTGATTAGGACATTTGCTGCTTTAAAGGTGACTGTTGTCTACTTTCACTCTTTTCCTTCTGTCTCTCTTTTTAAAGTTTTGTCCTGGTCATAACCTTTTGATGCTTGTAACTTACAGTGCTTTTGCCTAAGAAGTAGAATACAGATAAATTATACTGCCCTAGTACTGTGATCTAGTGGGACTGAGAATTGGCTGTGTATTTCTGGAAAATAGAAACCTGTTAAAATGAAACATTGTGAAAACTGTGCTAATTTCACCAAATCCCACTTGGAATGGGGAAGGAGTTCTGTCTGGAACTCGCTTCTAGGCTGCTCTGGCTCTCACTAAAAAGGCTGTTTTTTAATTTTATTTTTGTTTTGAAATTAAAATTGATGTTTTGGCTTTACTGAAACAGTGTTTCAGCTGACTTAAAATTGTTGTTACCACGGAATCTCATCTATAAGAAGCATCAAAGGACTACATCAAACACAAGAGCAAAATATACTAAGCATTCTTGGATAAAATACCTGGAGTTGTTTACCAAAATTAGAAGTATACAACATTTGTTCCATGCTTTACATTTTGCCTCGTCAAGAAAGACATAATTCAAAATGTTGGCTGTCCTCTGAGCTCAGGCAGGACTGAGCAGTGAAATGATCTGTGCGATCTGTCTTTACCCAGCTGTACGGTGCAATACCTGGAGGCTGCCTTCGCCGGCGGGTATGACCTAGCGAGCRCCACGGAGACGTAAACGTCTTCCGGAGCACAGCTGTCTGCTAATCGTAGCCGTCCTCTGAAAAGGTCCACCTTAATTGTCTCAGTTCACTTCCAGCAGTAAAATTTACCTGGAAGTTTTAAGACCCAAGTTAACTATCTGTAACAAGGGAAGGTTCTGCACTGAACATATGAGTTATAACTGCTGCCATTGCCTGATGGGGGAATGATTTTCTATACTGTATTAGACATAGGCTGAAGGCACTGTATATGCAATTTTGGCAATTTTGCCCAAGATAACATCAATATATACAAGCTATTTCCCCCCATCTCAGCTGAACATCTGAAAGTCCCTCAACCTGTTGTACCTAGAATTCATTAGCTGGTATTTTTTAGATCCACAGGGTTTTTCCAAATGAGGGAAMGAAAAGCAGTTAATCATGAAATGACATACTCAGCAGCTCTTCAGAGAAGGAACACAGAAGGAAATTTCCTGACACATTTGCTAGCTACTGTCAGGTGCATGATGAGAAATTGCCATGGGCTATTAAAATGTATTTATTAACTTTTGTGACCTTGTTATACACAATTATTATGACATAAGTATCAATTAAAACTTTAGCCATTTTAATTGCATTTGTGCAGTTTAAAGGTAATATCTGCTCTGTGGTGGATAGAATAGATAATTCTGTGTCTTTCTAGGGATGGAGATTAAGTTTTCCATTCCAAAGCCTATTTCCAGATAGTCCAAACTTTCATTTTAGGACAGGATTTTCCGTGCTTGTAACAACTCAAAAATCATTTTTTTCCTGAAGAATTTTTTGAATTATTGGAACGTATGTGATTTTGAATTAAATATCATGTAACACAGTAACTCTGGAAAAGCTGGATATCCAAATTCTGAGTTAGAATAAAGGTGTACTGGACCAAAAGGTATAACTCATATCCTGCTTTCTAGATCTCAGAGACACTGAAAATTGAAAGCAAGATATAAACAGAAGAGTACTGTTTTTCCATATATGAAGTTGCTTCCAAATGCCAAAAGCAAGACAGAACAAAAAGCATCCTGGAAACAGCAGTCTGTTTCTGTAACCCAAGGCAGGGAGTCAGTGCTCTCTGGTAAAGTGACAGAGGAGTGCAGGAGGTACTCAGAAATGTAAAGAGACAGAGCTTAGAAATCTCTCGTTTGTTTGTTTGTTATTTTTAACTTCATGAGCCTTTAAAGAGAAGCAATCCAAACGTGCATGTTATTTTTTTTAGTAAAGATTTTTTTTGCCCGTACAGTTTTTTTACAATACACAGAATTTACAAATACGCAATATGCGTACAATTCTGGGGGTGAAAATCCAGAATCAAGCCTCTAGAGAACCAGAATTGCACCCGAATATCTTCATTGGGGGTTATGGGCTCCTTTACTGAGCTAGTGTCATATCAGATACCTTAGCTAAGTTAAGGCCTGGGACAGAAACTTTCCATAGATGATGAACACTTTTTGAAAGTATTTCTGCTGCAGTCCGTTTTATTCATATTACAACAAAATAAATAAACCAAGAAACAGCTGCAGCTGGTATGGTTTTTATTGAGGAAAAAAAGGAAATCAACCTGCTAATAAGGTCATTCTCATTAAAATGTATTTGCTGCAGCTTTCTACATTTATAAATTGTAGTCTAAGCAGGATCCAAACAAAATCAGTTAAGCCATGTTTCTGCAAGTTAGGGTTCCTCTACTCTTCTGCCTTACCAAAAAAAGAGAACAAAAGGGAACAAAAAGAAGGCTTCTTCAGCTTGCTGTGGTGGCATTCATAGAGAAGGTAAGAGAAAGCTGTTGKTTTGGGGAAGCAGGAGCCATCAGTGTTCTATTCAGTAACCCACGTCAGCAGTAAGGCAGGTTGTGCAGAAAAGGAACCTTAACCTCTTCATAAAATGTTTGTGCTGAATATAGAACAGATGCACGTGGTATTAATACATAAGATTTTTTTTAAAAGAGGATGGTTTGACTAACAAATTGAAATGCTGATGGGTTCTGAGAAGGGGAGAGGGAAAAGACTAACTTGGATACGTTCAAGATAAAAGAATGCGATCTTACAAAACTATGTGGCCAGGGATGCAATGTATTGTCACAGAGATTGCTACGTAGCAAAGCTTCTATTAGAGCTAATTGGGACTCAGAGGTTTGCTGTAAGCTCTGTCTGAGCTAAAAAGCAGTACGTTGCTTGCTGAGCTGAATGGAAATTTGAAGGAAAATTGTAAAGCTGTAGCTCCTATAGACACATATCTGGTCAGAGAGAACAAAAAGACAAATTGCTTGGGTGAGGAGGAGATAAAAAGGATATATAGGTAATTGTGGTTGATAAGCACTTTTGATGGCCTACAAGCAGTGCTGCTGTGAAAATAACTGAAGTCTTTCCTAATATGACTGTGCTACTGGAGATAATCTGAAAAGTTCACTTCTAGTTGTGGTCCACCATTTATTTCAGGGACATTTTAGCATTTCCTTAACAAAATATATTTAAATATATCATTGGTTAACTCTCACCCTGCATCAAATGAGTTAGCAAGTGCAGTTTAGACACTTAAATAGGCCTAATGCAAAAATTATAGGAGCATCCTAACATATTGCAATAAGGAGATTTCTAATTGCTTACAAGTTTACCCCCAAAGACTCCCCATAATTAATTTTCTGAGACCATTTTGCCAAAACTATCTCGGGAAAAACAGAAGTGAATGAAAGCTACAGAAAATATACTACTGATTCTTTCTTGCATTGGTATGTAGCAAGAAAAGGGAGAAATGAAATAAGATATTGTTAAGCAAATATAAACCAGTGACTTACTTAGTAAATGGAGAAATAAGGAAGATCTGTTTTGATTGTTACAGGATGAAAGGTTAGAGTGTTTATAGCTTATGTCACTTGAAATAAATAAAAATGATTAGTTCACACTGGCCAGAGCAGGTAGAGAAGTTGATAATAAAAATGGGGAAAAAAAAAAAAAAAAGGTAGCAGGAGCATTTCTATTGCTGCATAACAGTTCTTACTAAGGAAGGACAATTAATAACTTGGGCATGCATTTCACTGATCATAGCAAATTAAAAGCTAAGCTCGTGGGGTTTATTTTTCTTTTTTAACACTGCTATTATTATTTAAGGAATTTCTAGGGGACAGCATAGTGTACTTAGAAAAAACTGGTGTACATTAGAAATATTAAAATATTACATGTTTCCTGACTGTAGATTAGCTACAGGAATGGGTGAGATCAGGATTATAACTTTCATTTCATGTATGAATTACAGTTCTCACAATGGGAAGATTTTCATGAGTTGACTGGAGTGTGTGTGTGCAGAAAATGGGAAATCTGGATACTGGGGGAAAAAAAATGACCATCCTTTTTCTTCAGAAGAAATCTAACTTTCTTAAACAGCAGTATATAGTGCCTATAGAAAAGAATCAGAGCCTGAACTTTGAGTGCTGTTTTTCTTCATTTAGTATATTAGATAAAATGCAGGCACTTGTGAACAATAGCTAGTGACTTTTCCAACACAGCTCCAGCTGATGTTATTGAAGAGTCTTTTTTTCCCTTTAGGAAACAAATCAGATTCCACTGGCCATAGGAGGAAAGGAGCAAACATGTTTAAATTAATCCAGCTGATGATTATTCTCTTAGTCAGCTAGCAAGAAATTTGTGTTCAGTGAGAATTTAAGAACCAGCTAGCAATTAAAAATAATTCTGAGAACAGAAAGGGGATGGAAGAGGTGAAAACTAATACACTATAATAAAGGGGTTATTGCTGTATGGAGCTTCACTGTGTTTGAAGTATTCTCCGCAGTTTAGATTTGGCTGAGAATTCTCTTTGTTTTGGCAGAATTAACCTATGCCATAAATCACAAGCAGATGGGTAACTGTGGAGAGATGCAAGTTGAGCGAAGCATGGTGCTGAGATAAAACAGGTGGCTTCGTATAGGAGCGAGGAGCACCGAGATCTGACCGAAGGRTGAGGTTGGTTGAAGGTATTTGCTATCAAATCCATGAGGAGGAGACRAGAGAAGGCGAGCACAGCTCAAAGAGCACTTTAAAAGCAGAGTACCTGACTAAAATATCGAGTTGGAGAGGGAAATCTAAAATGTGAAGTAACAAAATAAACACAATGTTAACGTTACAATTGCAAATTGTACATTGCATTTCATATGTTACGGACCTTCTGGGTTAGAGGGGATTTTTGTATCCCCAAACATCAGTTTTAGGGCATGGCCACATATCCCATGACTTTGTACTCGTGTCATAGATGTTTAGGTCATATATAGCATTTAAAACAATATTGTACTTTTTTTCCTCTCATTAGTGAGATTTCCTGGGGAAAAAATACCTAGAGTTGAATCTGCGTTATAAATAACTACTGATAGTTTTGCAAACCTGCTTAATATTCATAAGAGAAATCTCCTATAAAGTGATTGTCTAATTAAAGATCTACTTTTATCAATCGTGCTTTATAATCCACTTGAGCTTCCAGAGTTTCAATCAAGCACTTGAATTTTAAAACTCATGGATTATTGCTTTGAGCACTGAGGATCAAAGCAGTAAATYTCATGGCACTTACTTGTCTCTCATATTGTCTACAAACAGAATTTTAGTTCCTCATTTAAATTAGCCACTTCTCTTAGAGATTACTCCTCCTGTGGCTTCTCTTGAGGGGCAGGACATTCAAAGGAGAATGCACTTTAAACACCTCATTTTGTAATTAAGGCCATCGGCAGTAACCACTGGAAGACTGATTCCCTTGTAGTCTGCAAATATATGGAATGCTGTATAGTTACAAGTGGCTCTGAACAGTGTAATGTGTACACCTTGATGTTTTATAGTGACTGTTTAGTTGAAATTTAATAGGGTTGTTAGGCAGCTTATACGTAGTTTTGTATGGAAAGACTGAAGACAGGGCTGGGTTTGACCTGCTCCCATGGCAATGGGCAAAGGGCTCTGCAATTCTGTAAGAACAGAGGAAGCACAAAAATGTGGATTTTTCTCTAGTAATCCTCCAGCATCCATCTGTCTTCAGCTCAGATGTGGTTTCTTATGTATTCAGTGACTTTTTTTTTTTTTTTTTTTTTTAATGGATGGATGGATGTCTACTCTGTTACCTTGACTATCCTTTGGATGAATGTCTTAGCACCCTTTTGGAAGAGGTGTCACAGTCCTCCTACCTCATGCATGAAGAATAAGTTCTCTTGATTTGTCTTGAACCTGACTTCTACTTCCTTCACTGTATGCCACCTCATTTTTTTTTGTTGGAGAAGATGCTGAAGAACTTCATGCCATTCATGATTTGCAGACCACTACTGTGGTAGCCATAACTGTTTTTTCTCCGGTACACAGCAAGGCAGCATTGCCTGTTAAAGGCACTTAACAGGATCGTGATTCTAGGAACTATGGCTAAAGGCAAGTGGCATTTGTCAGTTTTAGGAAGGACTTCAATTTGTTTGGACCTGGCTCTTCTGGCTGCTGACACTTAATAGAGAGATCCCGTAATCCTTCAAAAGTTCATTTGCAACCTCAAAGCTAGATCGAGTGTAACCAAAGCCAAAAAGGAGGAGCTCGTGAGGAGAGTGGCAAGAGGAAAGCAAGTTCAATGGAAAGATTCAAAAGTGGAATTTATTATTGCATGGGAAATTTACCGTGCAACTATTCCAAAAGACATATATCTAACACCCAGATGAACTTATGTAATTGTACAAATCTGGGATACAGGGCATGCCACTGGGCTAAGCTGTGAGGTTCCAGTATGACTCCTGTTCCTACATCTATTACAGTCTTAATATATGAATCTAGCCAAATCCATCTAAATATGAAATATACTTCAAAACTGAGTTTGTATGCCAAGCTGCTCTACCTAAATAGGAATAGGCAAATGGGAAAGAACAGGATATTTAAAATCGAGCTATTTGTAAAATAGAAATAGCTAAAGGTAATGCAAGAGAACTAGAGAGTCCTGTGGAAAAATTCACTTTACTTTGCTTTTTCTTTTCTGTTTTTTAATTCCAGCTTCCAAGTAGGTAGGTCAGAAGAAAACCTATGTGATTGCCAGGTCTGTTTAAAGTCCCCAGAGCATGTTTTGGTGCCATCAGGTCATTATCTCTAATAGAAAACTGTTCTGGTGGACAGTGGAACTGTACTTCAATCCCTCACTGGTATTTTTGGAGAGGGAGACTGGCAGCATTTGGGAAGCCTGCTGGTGCCTTCAGAAAGATGCTGTGGAAGTGCAAAAAAGTCAGCTGAAATGTTTGTCTAGATAAGACTCTGCTGCCATACACAGTGAACTTGACTGTTAACTTGTAAATCGTTCTCATTATTTGTTCTGTGCCTGGATTATTAACTTTTTTCCTCTCCTTAGAAGTCAAATATAACTCTAAATTTCAAATTCTTATAATTGGATTTTTGCATTTTTAAGCTACCAATGCATGTAGTCTTTAAAGGATTTTTAGTGTTTGCGATGCAGAGCTCAGCTAACTCTATCAGAAGCATTTTATAGTGACTAAAACTTCATGACATGTCAAGAACAAGAGAAAAGTAATTAAGTAAACAAAATGTCAATTGTTGCTTTAGATGGAAAATCAATCCTCTTTGCAGGAGAACTTTTCCAAATTCTGGCCTTTGAAATATTGGGCAATTATCAGTTTTGTTATCCTGATTTAGGCCATTGCCTTAGGGAAGTCAATAAGTCAAATCTGGCTACTCGTTTCAGTGGCATGCCTAACTGAAGTGGAAGAGAGCCTGTTCATTTCTATTATCAATCAAAAAAACTGTTGTTGTGGAGGAGCTCTGTCCATTAAATTGCTGAAGGAATAACAAGACAGAAAGTGCATGGGCCCTGAACCCTTTTCCCCTGGCAGTTCTGCTCAGCAGCTGCAGATAGCACTTGACCATCAAGCAGAAATAGCAGTTCTGTAGGTTGGCCAAATAGCTAATATGCAAACATCAACCAAAACTAAGTCTCTAGAATATCTTTAGAGTAACCATTTTTGCTCTGGTTATCCTTCCTGATGAAAAATGCTCCTTCAGACTGCAGTGCATACCACAAGAGATCAGTCTTGGCTCTTACTATGGGGCTGGTCAGTAGAAGACCATTATCCCCCCTCTTGCTATACACAGTGGGAGTGCCAGTACAGTTATCAGCTGGTCCTTACTGATTTTGGGGATCCCTGTGGTTATGTCTGTCCCTATTTGGCAATTCAGAAATTCCACTTTTCTTTCCTCTATATGCAGGTCAATCTAATGTCCAATTCTTAATTGAAAATCCTGACTATGATTGATCAATGTCACAGGGATAACGCTAATTAAGGATGACCTGGTCTCCCCATAATTCACAGTGCTGGAAATTATAAATAGAGCCTCTGTAGGAGCTCAGGTCTCTGCTGTCAGAAAAATGTTACCCCAGCTGCTCTCCTTGCTGCCAAACAGAAGGGAGCTGACTGAGGACATTGTGTCCCAGAACTGTTCTGCTGCCTGAAAGCTAAGTCATGAAAGCTGTTCTAAAAGCCAAATGTGGCGGTTTTTAATAAATTCAGGGAACAAGCTGTGTGGAATAATAAAAATATTTAGCCTGCTAGTGAAGAGTGCTTAACTCTAGTAATTACTTGCTTGATTTCCCTCCCTGTTTCTGAACATAATGTATCTGTGTACAAAATTCCTGGTAGATGGGGCCAGAGCAAGGCCAGATGATGGGGTTCCCCTGCAAGAAGGGTTCCTGGCAGGGAAATATGTTGTGCAGCTGCTGCTTGAGATCCGGACCTGGACATTCACTGTGGCAGGCTGAGCACACAGCCATGATGGAGCTCGGCAGGCGGCCAAGGGGCCGCTTCCCCCAAGTGCCCAGAGCTTTAAATATCCCATGGCATGCCTGGTCGCAGCACACTGATTTGCGCAGCCCAGTTGGGTGATGTCCCTTCTTGCTTCAGTGAAAGTGAAGGCAGATGGCCGAGCAGGAGGAACGGGCGTTCATGAGCCATCCTGTAAATCCTGTCCCACCTACCTTTATGCCATGAGAGAAAAAAAGCAGGGGCTCATCAAGTATCTATTACTTCCAGTACATAAGAAAGATACATTATGCACACAGTGAGCACTGCTCTACCTATGTTTTAAATGTTGCTTATGAGCACAGGTGCCCATAAGTACACACACTGTTATCGAGAGTAAAAATATTGAATTTTCACAGAAACATTGACCTGAGTAATGATGGAAATTTGAAGTAGAAAGCTCTGAAGTGCTCTTACAGCAGCCAGTTAATCTATCTAAAGTAATGATAAAACCTTTAAACTAGTGTATTGTAATTACAGCAATAAGTAATTAGTATATTTAAAGGGCAGAAACAGTGCTGTGCCTGAATTCAGTGGAGGGTAGCCAGGCAACAATATAAAGTGGCATTTAGTGAGGCAAATGTGAGGAAATATACTTTTTCCTGAAATATAATTATTTTTAGATGGATAAAATGTCCAGGTGCTTTTATTAAGAGACTGGCAGGCTCTTAAAAGCTGGAAGTGTCTGAAAGATAGACTTTAAAATATATGCAGCATACACTGGATACATGAACTGGGTATCTGCCCTTCTAAAAGGCTTCCAAGTGTCATAAATAGTTGGCTAAGGCAAAGCCAAAGTGGCTGGGTAGTTATTGAAATCAGGGGATGAAAGAGCTTCTTGGAGACAGGGTAGACATGTACAGTGATTTCTAGCAGGATGTTACTGAATAACCGGTGGTGCCCTTGTATGTTCTCGACAGCCTTTCAGTTGTCTACACTATACGTGCTTGTTCCTAAGCAATCTTATGGGGGGGGGGGGGACGCAAACCCCGCACCCCCAGCATGATTAGTTGCTTTTGAGAGGAAACTAGGGATAATTCAATGAGGGAACTGTCTCCCATAGGAAGATGGACGTGTCTGTGTCACCTCTGACACTGTTGCCAGAGGCCRCCTTGGCACCTCTTCTGCCGTCGAGCATGTGCTTACCCTCAGCGCCGTGCCCAGCAGTATGCTGATGGCCTGGCATCATACCATCAAGACCTCATTCCTTGGGACTGCAGCACTGTCCTATCTTATTTTAGAATTTTTGAACTGAGAAAGCAAAAAAAAATAACAAGGATGTCTCAGAGGTAATTATTGTTAGCTTTGTTAGTGGAGTTAGAGGAGACAAGGGCAATGATGGGTTGCAGCCAGTGTGGTGAGGACACTACCAATGAGCCAGGCAGCAGTAAGTCTCTTGGGAACCAGAGACTGATCTCTGGGAGGGATGATTTTTGTACTGTAGACTTATAGTAATTGGGTTTCTTTTAAATATTGATTTGTTTTTATACACAAATTTAAATCATTAATGGAGGTTTTGGTGATCTTTGACTTTATTGGTTCAAGAGTAATATGTGAAAGAAATAAAAATCCATTGCTCTTTTATAGCACCTTTCATGTGGTAGTTTTAAAGATGCTTATAAAGCATCAGTTAGACCTCAGAATCTCTTTTGCAGATAGTATGATATCACCTCCTATTCAGAAAGCAAGAAAAAACATATGATTCCAGTTTTCAAACCCACATATCTACAGTTAGACTCCTATAGTGCAAACTGAGGGTGCTGAACACTGAAAACAGAGGTGACTTGCCTATTGTTTCACTACTGAAAAAAAATCAGAGCTTGAACAGTGGTGCCCCAACTTCAGATCTCCTGCTGTAGATGCAAGACCAGAGTTACTTACATTACATAAATTAAATCTGACATACATTGCTGCAGTTGTACTACAAAAAGGGACTTAAAGAAGGTTAAGCACTAGTTCTTGGTATAAAAATAGGCAAAATCACTTTGGAAAAAGTGATGATAGGGAAGATATTTGAGTARTTAATTCTCTTATACAGAAGGGATATATCTGATTTATCCATTTTGATATTTTCCATAGGAGTTTTGTTTTAGAAACCTTCTTTTTAATTCCTGATTTGTACTAAATGTCAAACGCTATATCTTTGGATTCACAGTCTTGCAGAAAGTGATTCCAGTCTGTAACTTGCTGTAAAAGAAAATACATAAGCATATGGCCAAGAACACTGAAAAACAATTTTTTCCAAAGCACCTAGCTCTCAGAAGATAATAGAATTTTTTTGACTGAATTTTGCTTTTTTCTGAAAATTTGTCTTTCAAATACACACGCACCCGTGCGCACATTCTGAGCATCATTTCATAGCAATAATTACTGCATGAGATTGCCCTTCTTATTCCAGAGATATTGTATTTACAAGTACCTGATTTTATTTTAAATGTATTTGTTTTTTTCATCATGTGTTCATGCTGTGAGGTGGGAAAGAGTATAGGGTGAAAAGAAACTAAAATAACATCATTTTGAGAACTTAAACCAGTTATGGATAACTTTCATTACAGTATCAGACAATACTCTTCATGGTTACATACCACAATGAAATCTGAAAGACCACTCCTGTGTTACCTGCTGGGAAGCTACTTCAGGAAAGGAGTGATTTGAAATATTTAGGAACTAAATACTGTGCATGGTGTATAAGGATTGGAATAATGGCTGGATCCTTGGTTATTCAGAAAGGAAACTTTTTTTTCCAAAAAATATCGTATTAAAATATAGTAAAAGCAGGTCACACAAAGATGGAATGAATATAGGAACAAAGACAAGGCAAATCATGGACTTCTGTGATGCCCTTAGATGCAAATCATACTGGCAATGTGTACGTTAGCAAGTAGTAGGGACAAAAGAGAAGTGATTTGCAGAGAATCAGCTGGAGCTGAGGGCCTCACCTCTGCACTGAATTCATTGCAGAGAGTTTTTACTTTGCCTTGCTCTAGCCTGGTTCAATGAATGCTCATGAGGAGCTGGGGCACCCTGGGTGAACACAGCAGCACACCTGCCAGTTTAGCTCATCTGAAAGGGATCCAGTCTGGGTGCTCTGAGACTGAGCTATGGGGAAAACCAAAGCAAAGGAAGTGGGTAAAAATAAGAAATTTGCTTCCATGTGCAACCCTGATCTGAATTACAATGCTAATGTAAGTGTTTTTATTATGCCCATGTAACTACTTCTGCTGAGAGTGGGATGAAATTTCCTGTGCATGCTGTATAAAAATTGGAATAAGGGTCTGATGCTTGGTTAGTCAGAGAGGAAACGGTTTTTCAAAAAGAAAGCAAACCTGGTTGAGTCATCACCTCTGGGAACAGAAGGATTAGTGAAGCAGAAGGAAAGGATAAAGCATGGAGTAATGTGGAATTAATGGAGACCATTGATGTGTTTCACTTTTATGATCTTGCCATTTCAGCAAAAGTTTAGAAAGGTGATGTGATAATTTTTATTCTGTTCAAATCCTTAAAAAGAAGGAGAAGTCCAAATCCATGTTTTTCACTACCAATATATCCAATAGGCTCAAAGTGATGGAGGTGGGAGAGAGCTGTAGGTCTGCTTGTTGACCATTGATCCTAGATGCTGCCAAGAACCTTGTGAATTAGAACTTTCCCTATGGTAGGTTTTTAGTTTTAAATCGTGTTCAACAAAATTAAGCTTTGAGAATTTTTCCTAGAATCTTTACAGATATTATTGTTGGATATATGTTTTTTGTTTAGTGTTGTTGTGTTCTAATACTTTGGTTTCCATTGTACAGGAGGTGCAAAAGTGTGATCTTCCTAGTCTTTTCAGGTTTAAGTTCTACTCAGAAATTAACTGTTGATTTCAAGATTCAAAACTTTCAATACTTTTAAGAATCCGTAGTGCACTTAAAGAATACAAAGAATATGAATTGAAATTCAGCTGTAACTCATAGCCAAGCATATTATATAACATGCTTTTAAAGATAAAGGTTAATTGAAAACCATGTCGGCCAAATTGTTGCTCTGAACATTAACAATGTGTGTATCACAAGCAGCCATCGGATTATGAACAGGTTCTGTCCAAGCTCTGCAAACGTGCAATGACGGGAGGACAGCATTAACGGAGCCCCGTATGCTGCCAGGTTCACATTCGTTCTGTTAAGGCAAGGCTTATTTAAATGCTTACCTTTCTGAGTGCAGCTCCCTTGCCTTGCTGGTGTGTGGTGGGCAGGCAGGCCACGCAGCAGTCGGGCAGGAGGGGTGCTCGCGCTGTGCCTTGAGGTGTCTTTGAGCTGGTAATAAGCCATAGTGAGATCAGGGCTGCCTTCATCTTAATAATTCATTTGGAGAATTGTCTTTGCTCCTGCCGAAGCCTGTGACAAAGCTCCTTTTATCCACAGTGGCTGCTGGGTAACTTGGAGTGTTGTGTCTCAACAGAAAGGATGCTAGATATACTATCTTTTCTGATTAAATTCCTTCCATTTGCAATACGCCCAGCTAGTCTCAGCTTTCTTGCATGTAGACACTTCTATTCATTGAGTTTCACTAATGGAGATAGGTGTTGGATAAAAGGGGAAGGAAACAAAAATAGAAATCATCATCTGCTGAATATTTTGAGGGGTATGCATGTGCATATATGAAATACTAGGTACAATTTTGACCCAATCCTATAAAGTTTTGAACCCTTACTTCCTCACGTCAATCCACTGATTTCTCTAGGACTTGTTATTGAAGCACAGGGACCCATGTCTCTGTGGAATTGATTTTATTCATAAATTTTTATTTATCTATTTATATTTTATTTATTTATATCAGATGTAATTGATGGCATCCATATAGTGCAGAATCCAGCGTGAGGCCAAATTTCCTGCCAGTCCACACCAGCTATGTGCTGGAGTATCAGTGGGCTCTAGCTAATGGGGCAGCTGAACTGGTGTCAGAGGAGAACTTGATGAAGTTCCCTAAATTTAAGGTTATGCTCAGGGATGACTCTGTCTCAGCAGGCATGCTGGGTCCTTTCCCTGAAATCTCACCTACATCAGTGCATGCTGTGACCAACACTTGGCCAAGAAGGCGCTATCCTTACTAAGAGGGTTTTCTTACCAGCAGGACCTGGATAGAGAGCTCAGGGTAGGCAGAGTGACTGTGAAGTTCCCAGTCTTAGGAACGACTGGTGCTTCAGCGCACCATAGCTTAGAGTCACCAAAAATACAGGCCTTAAAATCAAGGCAGAAGTGAAGGCTGTATGTACCTTATTACAACCCATGATACACAACTTGTGAAAACATTCTAGTTCGCATGTGCTGTGTGTAACGTTCATTTACAGCTATTCATACGGCAGAAGGAAGTCATATTTTAAGATACAAGCACAAGTGAGCGGAGTTAAAGAGGAGATTTTGTGTTTGATCTGTACTTTTCTGTGCTTCTGAGTACTCTGTTTCCCATTCTTAATATTACAATAACACAAGATTCTTTCAAATGGAGTATAATTAAAATGTGAAGTCACTAACTGGCCTGATAATTGTTGATGAGCTTATTCTGTGATAAAGAATAAAAGATGAGAGACTTGGCATTTGTCTTGTTTGTTGTAAAATATACACATAAGTATGCTCTACGGCTGGCATGTTTGATTTCCTGTGTTAAAAATTCTTTTATTTGCAACCCATTATTATGGACAAATAAAGTCCAGTTTTATTTTCACTTAGTGAAAATCCATTCCATTTATATTCTGGATATATGTATACAAAATTTGAAAAAATCTTATCATATTGATTGAATATCAGCCAGTTTCCAATTTCAGTTTTTTATTTTTTGAGCCTTTTTTACATAATCTTAGCACACTAGTATTTCAGGATCTTTACATTCTTATTGTCAATGTTATTTTTATGTTGCAAAGAAATCATTTATCTATTTTGTACCTGCAGTACTTTTTATGGAAACTCTCTTTCTCCCTGACTATTAAAAACAAATCAATAAAAAGTGAAAGCTTAAAAATATTCCCAAGCTGCAAGTAAAACAAATGAGATTTTTTAAGTGCTGAGCTGACATCCCTTCCCACCACACTTTTGAATGAGATATAAAACTGAGGTCTTGACCACTTGTAGTCATTTAACAGATCTCATGGTACTTTTTTCAAGAGTAGAGGTGAAAGCTGCAATGCCATGGCTTAATTTCAATCAGATAATTACAGTCTACCTGCTTAAAAATTCCTCACTGGTTTCTGTTAGAAAGGATATTCTTCATTTTTCTCTGAACTGTTGTGTTGTGCATTGCTAAAAGACTTTTGCCCTTTGTCCTGGTAGAAATGCTTATTCCAGGACATTTTGGTAATGAATAAGGTGATCCTTATGTTTCTAATTTGCAATAAAATTTCCTAAAGCTTCTCCAGTGCTGCAGGAGTTGGGGAGAAATAGCAGTGCTTCAATTCCTGCTCCCCCTGCCCTTCATACACCTACACACAGCACAGTACACCTCATCGTCATGTGATTTGGAAGAGTAAGTTAAAAGTAGCAGATGAAACATAATCATTATAAAATTCTCCTGGAATTGTATTTGGCTTATGGTTAGTATTTGTAGGGCAGGCATATACACTACAGCAGCTACACATAATTATAATGCAATCTAATTTATGCTTACAGGGCTAAAGTGAAATTACCTTAATTCTTTAGTCCCATCTGACAACACTCTTCTAAATATGTTGATGCTGTAGCTCACGTATGTAAAGCACAATTCTGCTTAAGGTTCCTGAGAGCTTTGTAAACATGATTCCAATGAAAATATAGCTTAACTAAAGCCTGAGGACTGTGGGAGACCCCTAATGCAACAAGAATATCAATATTTCTAAACAGGGCTGCACTGTGTGAAGATGATGTTTTGTGAGCTGAACAAAGGAGTGGTGGAGATTTAATCCAGTGTCAACTTTGCCCAAACAAGGTAACTTGAAAAAGTTAGAAGTTATCTACACAATTTGGTGTTCTGAATCATCCTCTGTAAAGCTTTGCACTATTAATAGCAAAGGCATTTTAAGATTAATAATCTCCCAATTTAAATATCTAAAGCGCTGTTGCATGTTATAGTCTGGGCTATTTTAAAAGCTCACCTAAGTGGATAATGCCTGTTTTCCTYCCTTCTCTACAACCCCTGCACCCAGGCATGTTTCTGCTCCTTACCTTGTAATCTCCGTAGCACTTATCTGACCGATACTATATTTTTATGATGCAGAAAAGCCATGCAAGCCTGGACCATCCAGCCCTGGATTCTTCCTCTGACCGTGGGCGAAAGTGGGTGCTCAGAGACTGAGAGAATAACCAGATAGTTATACCCCTCCCAAACATGCTCCAGCACCTTGCAACTCAGACTTTCTAAGCCAGAAGAGGCATCTAGTTACATGATAACACTCAAAGGATTTTTTCAGCAGAGAAACCGTCAAGGAAGACTTATCCAGTCTTCCCTTGAAACCTCATAAACTTTTAAAATTCATAGCACCTGGTGGAAGGGACAGCTTGACTACATATTGTGACAAACCACTTCCTTTTGTTTGTTTTGAACCTGCCACCTGGTGGAGACCACGTAATACCCTCTAGTCCTTGTCCTGGCAGAGGCAGTGCACAGCTGATCTCCTGTCATCCTCTCTGACACTCACATCTACACCTAGCACCATCTTATCTCCCCTAACTCATCTCTTTTCCAAGCTGTGAAGTCCTAACCTTGGTCATTCCTTGGACACAAATTGGTCCATATTTTTGATCCTCCTTGCTCTTCTCTGAACTTTTTACGAATCTACTGGATCATTCTTGAGATGGGAGAGCCAGAGCACATCAGTGGTTTATCGAGTGGTCCGAAGGTTTCTGTTTTGTTCTCTCTTCTTTTCTTATAATTGCTAAGACTTGATTTGCTCTTTGACTGCTATTGAGCTCCATGCTAATGTTTCCTGGAGTTATCTATCATAATCCCGACTGCTTTCCTGGTAAAGGTCAACTCAAAGTCCATTATTTTATTTCTGAAGTTAGGACTGCTTTTTTACTATGCGAACCATACATTATTCTACACTGAATTTTATCTGCCTTTTGACACAAAGCTTCTCAGTATCATAAACTCTTTTTAGAATTCTTTGCAGTCAGCTTTAATCTTTTCTACTCTGAATAACTTTTTACCATCAGCAAATTTTGTCACCTTGCTATTYGGTGCAGAACAGCTTAAAACCCCACTAGAGATCACTCTCGATTGAGAAAATTATCTTATCCCCAGTTTCCTACCTTTTCACTAATTATTTAACTTTTTAATGCAATGGTTGCTTACATATCTCTAGTGCTTATGGTAAGGGACTTTGGGAGTCATCTGGAAGTCTAAATAGATTGTGTCAATTAGATTTGCCTATGCAAAATCCTTATGACTCCTTCAAAGAACTTCAGGTTTGTGAAGCATGGCTTTTCTTACTAGTGCTGGTGACATTTATCTGAGCGCTTCAATTCATCATATGGATTCAAGATGGTGCAACTGATTAAAAAGCTAAAAACAGAGCCAAGAAAGTGCAGTGTAGTATTTTGTTGGGTTAGCAAGTTGAGCAACTTATCWCCTGATCAGATGAGCACTAGGGCATCATGCCAAAGCATTCAGAGGAAAGGGAGAGGGAGTGTGATCTCTCCTTTGGCAGCAGTGAGCTGGTGCTTCAGCAAGAGCATGAAAGCACCTGTGAAGTGATGATATGAATCCACACACAGCAGTTGCAGCTTCTTCTTTATCACAGGCATGGCAACGGCACAGAGGAAACAGGGTGTTGATGTATTAGACCTGGCAGGTCTAGGAGGGCCAGGCTGTACCAGGACAGCTGTTGCTTCCCACCATCTTCTTCCTGCAGAAGGGGACCAGTGCAGTTGTGCAGTTGCCTTTTTTTTTTTTTTTTGAAATGAAAAGCAGTGGTTTTAATCTAAATGGGTGGTGTGCTCTCAAAATTATGACATTTTAAAAAAAGGAAAAAAATACAAGTCTGTGGTTTTTTTCCACACTTATTCAGAGGAATTACTGGGTCTGAGAAACATCATGTGGCCTGTTGTATATGGTGGTGTGTAAACCACATATTTCTGTAGCCTCTTTTCAATCTTACCTGCACAACTGCTTGTAGGTGTGAGGTCCCAGGCCTTTTCTTCTCACCAGCTTCCTTTCTGCAAAGGAAGGTCTACTGCGAAGTGTTCTACTGTCTTGCAGGTCCCCTTTAACAAGACAGTGACATCATATTAATCTGTTGTGGGACTACACACTTACAAGAATTTTTTTGAAGAGAGCAGTTCCTGCAAGGACCTGGTAAGGTTTAACTTCTTTTTGGACCAAAGTAATAGACATAGTTTCTAGGTGCACCCAAGTGATTCCATTTAACTCCTCTGACATATCCAATTATTTAAGGCTCCTTAAAACTTCTAATTGAATTTTAAGAGTAAAAATGATTTAATTGTATTTTAAACCCTTCAAAGGAAAAAAAAGAATACATTAAGTTGTTTTAAAAACTGACTCATAACTATGTTACTACCGTAACATAGAGTGACAGTTCTGTCCATTGGTAAAAAATATAGGGAAAAAGAGAAAAGTCATCCTTGCTTACTCAAATGTCCTACTAAATTCAAAATAACAAATTAAAATGTAAATTAAAGTCTCTCAATTTTTGCAGATACAGAAATTCTGTGAAGATAAACTTCAAAGGTTCATGATGACTGCTTCATTTTCTCCTAAGGAGCTTATGAACACCATTATAATGCGTGGGTGTAAGATAAAAAAATATGTACTGGCTTTACCAGGCTATTATACTTCTATTTTTGCTTAAGTCAAACACCTAAGTAAATTTAGAGAAGTCAGACTTCTTTCAACTGCTCTTGTGTTCAAAAAGTAGGTTGGAGGTGTTTAATAGGTAGAACCAAATTATTTTTAATATATATTAAATATATATAATTAAAAATATATTAAAAATGAATTAAATATATAATTTCCATTTTTCATAACTATACACCATGCAATCCTCTGAATACTTTTTCTGTTATTTTTCCTAGATCTGTTAAGTAAACTTAAATTAAAATCGGTTTACAAAAAAAAAAACTTGTTTGCATGTTTGATTATTTTTAACTATTTAATAGAAAAAAGTCATTCTTTAAATCATCTACAAAGTCAAAACATGTGGTAAATTAATTATAAGCTAGATTTGAAAGCAAACATAATTAGGCATAAATACTTAAACCAAAGAATTGGCTGTTGCCTTCTCATTTCACTTTTTACCTAAATAAGTTTGCTGTTTTGAATATAGTCAGAATTTCCTGCAAGGTGGCTGAAGACAGATGTGCACCATTGCCTCCCTCTTGTGTACTGGAGGAGAGAAACTGGCTATATACTAAACCTGGTGGCCTTCTCCTAGTCCATTCAGGTAGCCAGTGTTTAAAAAAAAGATCATTCCCTTTCATGGAAATTGCCATTTTCCCCATCAACAGCTTGATAAGAAGTTATCTTGTGCTGTGACTCCCTACCTTATTCTCTGGTTTGTCTGGTCTGCTCATCTATTTTAAATGGAATAAATGGCATGAAGATGTCACTATTCTGGGGGCTTGCCAGTTTCCTCACTGGTAAGCCTAGCAGAACCCATGAAACTGCATTTTAATAGTGCCATGGCCTACACATGTTGATCTCTGTAGATTTAAATTTGCTTTTGAAGTCAATGAGAACACCAGAAAAAGCTAATAAGTGATTGTTTTCACTCTTTTGTCATACCAAAACTAACTTGGTGTGTACTTTCCAATTGCCTACCAATTGACGGGCGCTCTTGGGTGCAATAATAAACTACAAACATTAACAGCTCTTGTTCTGTAGAATATTTTTTCATTGATAACCTGTTTTTTGACCATCTTTCAAATGGTTTTGTTGAATATGATGAGGACTGGTCGTAGTACCTTTCTAATATTGCGCTTTTTCTGTGCTACTGGAAGGCAGCTGGATGAAATTGGCTGTTGCCCTCATGACACAGTGATAAATGTGGCAGTAGAAGGGCTGGTGGCTTTTCCCTGAAGTTCATGTAGTTTGAGCCATTGGATTTGCTCAAGTTGTACCATAAATATTTTCCACTTGCCCGGCTGCCTCTGTTGCCTGTCATTACTTTGTGTATTGCTGCTCTTGCTTCCTGAGACACTTGTGGCACTGGGACAAAAAGTTTGGCCTCCGTTCACGTCCTGTATGTTATTGTACTTCCTTCCATCTTGTTTGTGGTCTCTGCATCGTCGGTACCAGAGTGTCTATGTTTTGTTTAATCTATGTCTATCTTACTGGCTTTATTCCATTTGAGCTTGCATATTTGTGCTCTGCTAATGGCTACCAGATGTCCTTTCCCTCAACAATTCCACACATAAGGTAGAATCCCACATTTTACAGATGGTTCCCTCTCTGTTTAGAGCATCTCCGGCCTCTCCAATATCGCACTTGTATGTCAGAGGTCTCAGTTCTGTAATACTGCAATAATAGAATTTGTTCTTTTTTTCAGTTTCTTTGGTTCAAGTATCACTCCACCTCCACAGGCACACACACCTTAATTAAGCTTATCTCTGCAGATATATCCTGGCACTGTTCTCATCAGACTTCTTTCTCATCTCTTCCAGTATTTTGTTTTTGTTGGTATTAGTTTGGCAACAGATGGCATGTCCATGCTATATACAGTGCCACGTGATGCAGAGATTCCTAATACTAGCACTGACTAAATCACTCTGGAACTGGAGTTAGTTTAGTGCT
This sequence comes from Apteryx rowi, assembly GCF_003343035.1. NCBI lineage: Eukaryota > Metazoa > Chordata > Aves > Apterygiformes > Apterygidae > Apteryx > Apteryx rowi. Next base: position 251,123 of record NW_020449374.1, on the reverse strand, counting down.
GCATTCAAACCAGCTAATCCTACTGAGAGTCAAGAGTTATTCTTTTTAGGAAAGGGACCACAGTACCCTAACTTTTTTTTCTTGCTTAGAATATGGGTTATGTTCTCCCTACTTCTGAAAGCCAACACAAAATTCATATACATCCCTGCTCTGAGGTTTATGTGACACATGGAGCTTACATTCACTTTCTCAAAAGAGATTAAATTTCTCTCATGAACTAATGTTTCAGGGTAAATAAGAAGATTACATAATATTGTGTCACTTAAAATGAAAAGTTATTAGAGCACCTGAACTAAATAACACTGCTGAGGACTCACTAAACATAAAAATTTCTCTTGTTAAAACTAAATCACAATTTTCATATTTTAGAAAGAATTTATTAAAACTTGTCTTATCTACTTAATTAAAGGGAAGTGTCCCTATATAGAGACAGACAAACAAATTAACATAATATGCCTCAGCTTCTCCTGAGGAATGTAATGCACTTGTCTTTAGAACACTAATTGCTGCAGTTAGGGTGTTGTTAAAAATGAATTGATATTTGCTAAGAGTACAGATCTGGCAGATGCAGAAAAAATGAGTAACTAGAATAGCATTCTGATACTCAGATGAAACAAGGTATTTAAATGTTAATGCAGTATTATTCTAATAAGAGGAAAAATATTAATTAGCAAATTAATCTCAGTGTATTGCTGTCTTTCATGGGATTGTGGTGCTTTGATAATCTGTCATATTACAGAAAGATTCAAAGTAAAAGTTCTTTCTTTTATAGAGAACTGTTGCAAAATGTATAGTAACATGGAAGATTAGTTCCTGCCTGCACAATTAGGCAATGTATGGCTTAATGCAGTTCATGCACATACATAATAAATTGGAGTTTATTATAATATGCATGCAGCCATCTTTAATATGCTGATTAGCAACATAATGCAGTCAAACACAATCATATATTTATATATTGTTGAGTGCAAATTAAGTCAATGTGTTCCTACACTTTGTATTAATTGTATTAAAAAGGCAAGCTGTATGGAGACTGAAGAACTAACTGACACTCATTCATTAATCCTCCCTTACATTGACAAATAAATATTTCACAGTCTTCAGATGTCCCTGAGACTAAGTGAGGCACATGTCTCAACACAAAGCAGTGTATTAATGGGATGTATTAATGGTTTTGAAAATAATTTGTAGCAATCAGTAAGACTCAGGTAACTGTTGAAATGATTTTTCCTAAGTCTCTGGTGGGAAGCCACAAATCTGTCAGCTGGGACACAGAAAATAAGAGAAGTCTTGCAAAAGACTGGAAGCAATCATTTGCCTAGATGTTGTTACTGCATGTTCTGGCTTGGTGCGTTCATCCTTTTGGTCATTCTCACCTCCCTTTTATTGGGAAGGGAAGGACTGGCCCAAGTCATTCAGCCAGAGAGGTGTTAGAAGAAATCCCCGGCTCCTGGGAGACAGACTAGATTATGTTCTRTTTCTGGCTGGTGGGACTTGCTTCCAGTTCCTGGATTCCTAAGTACGTCCCAGAAAATAAGTTCCATCAGATGGTTTACATATATCTCTCTATTCTGATTGAAGGAGTTTATACCCTTGCCTCACTTGTCTTGATGACGTTTACTTGTCCCAAGTACTTGACAAATACTGCAGTATAAAATTGAGAAGTCTATTTCATATGGCTTATCAGCAGGTTCCTTACTAGCTATATTGATGTCCCTCAGCTAGACTTCTTTCGTGTGCCATAGATGCGAGAAGAGCAGATCCAGGATTTCCCATCCTTGCTAAGTGTGCTATCTGGCTGTGAATAGCCTCTCTAGGTCATGACACCGGTGTGGCTGACGGCTCTTCTTGAAATGTGTTGATTTAGTCAAAAAAAAAAAAAAAAGTCTAGGTCTGTAGAAAAAGACATCTTTGTTACTTGGAAGGTGCTTCTTTTTCTTAATTTGCCTCTAATTAGCTTTGAGCAAGTGAACCATCAGTGTAATTCCTTTCATCGAGGCCTAACTATTAAATTCAATTTGCTAGGACCTTTTTTTTTATATCTTACATGACATATCAGTAATATTAAAGCATCTAGAAATGCGTAGATTTTGTTTGCTATTTTCAAAGTGTTATTAACATATTATTAACAGAGAGAGCAGTCTAGTAAGAAGGACCATTGTTCAGATACATTTGTTTATTATCAAACTGCCCTTTTTCCCAATGAGCGTTAGCTTAGGGCTTAGTATTCACTACATAAAGAAAATTATTTCTCTTCATTAAAACATAACAGTGACATTCTTTGGAAGAATTTTACTGCCTGCTTAACGCTTATTTCCATAGAGGCCCAGTTCTGAAGGGGACTACTCATAGCTATGTAAACTCTACAAGGAGCACATTTTATCTGCATAGTTCATACATTTGTGTAATGTATCTAGGAGCTGGGGGATAGTGCGTCTTTCATTAGCAGGTGGCAGAATGCAGCACAGACATAAGTTTAAAAAGAGGAATAAACATATTTTGCAGCCCATAATGAAAACTACCAGTGGTAGCAAATACATGAATATGATTTCTTTTGTGCTGGGATTCAAGCATTATGCATACGCAAGCGTTACCCGGCAATTAAAAGGCAATTTGAGTGAAGTAACAACATCCTCAACGTCAAGAGAGCCAAGATTCACAGCCATAACTGATGGGCTTCCCTGACTATCATTTCAGGCTAGGTATTTCAGCAAGACACAATTTAAAGGATGGAACCATGTTATATGAGTTATGTAAATGACTTTAAATTATTATTCTGCCATTGATAATACAGCAATTTTAGGAACTTTTAATTTACTCAGTAGAAGAGGTTTTTATGTGGCTTATGGAAATGAATGAGCCACGTATGCTTCTCTTGTGTAAAACAGAATGCTTTGGATTGTGTAATAAGCCTATGTTATTCTGATTTTCTATATGAAAGAACACATATCACGAAAGCATTTTTCTAAATACTAAACTATCTGACCTTGACATTAGTGGTAAGTGGAGAAGTCTCACTTCAGAAAAATAGGGAGGATTGTTCTGTTTTCTAGCTGGTTTTACGCTGTGCATTCTTCTTCTCCTTGAATAAGGCAATTTTGTCTATATAGTCACTACACCGATTTTATATTTAGAAGCTACATTCATAGCTGTACCTAAATGCTATAAAAATATATTTTTATTTTCTTCCATTAAAACATTGAAATATAAGGGGCTAGATCTTTCAACCTGGTTTAAATTGACAAACTACTGTTCACTCCATGTAAAATCAATCTGTTCTGTAACAGCTGAGGATCTAGTCTCTAACATAAATACAACTAAAGGTTCATGAACTACTATAGAATTCTAATGAGGAAAAAATGAATTAAAATGACATTAAGACTGTCTTTCCTTAAAAGTATTTTAAACTTAAAGTTCTTAAAAAAAGATTAACTACCTCGGATATAAATGTGGATCCTGAAAAATGTCAAGTTACATGAAAAAATATATTAAAAACTGAAATAGGTCACATATATGTGACAATTTTAATTAGTAGAAAACATCTGTCTTCTTAAAACAGTATAAATTTAAGAATTTAACCAAAAAAAATCAATGTTTAATTTAGTAAGCGGTAACACAAAGTATACTCAAGGTGTTTATGGAAATTTTCTATATTTGGGACTCAGGGAAATTGTCATAAATCTATTTAATACAGATGGTTAGAAGGTAGTTTATAATTTATTGCTTATAGAAAGGCTTCAAAAGMAGTCTTTAACACTTTTGTAGTATTAGGTAACTCCTTATGGCAGAAGCTAGGAGAACTCCAAAATGGAAAAAAAGTGAAGGAAAATAAGTTGATTAAAAATATCAGAAACATTACAGGATCATGATAATTCAGTATTTGAAATAGGTGAGGGTGCCTTAATGGACTGTGTGGATGGTATTAAATTTCTTCAATGAAATGCTATGCAGAAGTAAAATCCACAAGATGAATGAAGATATGCATTTAAGAGATGTTTTGTATTTTTTTAAAAAATGCAAAAACCAACTTCCTATTTTTTTCCACAACATGCCTGAAATATTTTTACTTTATCTAATAATGTTTTCAAGGTGTGGATGTTTTTTTCCAGATGCATTCTTTCCCCATTTTCCTAATAGCAAAGGAAAATTGGAATGGGGCAGAGCAGGAGTAAAAAGGACACAAGTTATAGATAGATGGATTCAGTTTGTGGGACTGTCRTAAAATGAAAAAAGTGAGAATCTTTTGTGAATGTAATTTCTGAAAACACAGTATTAGTCATCATTAAAAGCAAAGCTAAAGACAAAATTTTGACAAGGATGTAATACAAGAAATTAAAAGTGAAAAGGTTCACCTTTTTTTTTTTTCATGGTAGGGTCAGGTGAGTTAGAATCAGATGTCTGCTTTAACCTTGAAGGTAAAGAGAAAAAACAAGTAAATATTGAGCGCAGCTGACCTTGACCATAGTGTGTCATTAATCTAACACTGACAGCAAGCAGCATGAAACTAGGAAAGGCACATTGATCTCAATGTTGACCTAAAAGTGACATATACAATGGTGTCTCAATGTACCACTGAGAATGAGGACAATTTTATTGTGGCACTGTGACTTCAATTGTCACTTCCACTTTCCTTTGACTTTTCTGTCCAGAAAAACAGCAAAAACCTGAAGAATTTCCGTAGGAGAAGGTAATGTTTGTGCAATGTGCCATGTCAGCATAACAAGAAAGTGACATTCTATTTTTTTACTCTCCTTTGTCTCCCAAGGAGACTTGACATTGCTTTTTAAGAACAAGTGAAAGGAGGGGAAGGTAATATGATGGCTACAGAGACAGCGCTACCAGACTGCAATTTTGCAATGTGCCTGAACTACTTTATTTCAGTTCTGCATAACGAGTGTAAATCACGTAACAAATTGGTATTCCCTACCAGAGCTGGAAATGATGGAAAATAAATACATAGAAAACCAAAGTGATAAAACAAGAAGGAGGAATTAGTAGATGATTAATGAATCAATATTCAGCCAGAACATCATCATAAAAGCATGGGCCAGTTAATAAAAATCTTTCCTCTTACATCAATAGTAAAGGTATCCCTGTTATGATTATCCATTTAGTCRAGTACTGAAGTGGATAACTGGAGTTACTCACGTAATGACTAGAGTCAACTTCTAAAATTTTTGGAGTGAACAATGAGGACAATAAAGATTCAAAAGTTATTGGGTCATCCATTTTTCTTCTTTTTACAAGGACATAATTAATTCTTTTTATATTCCAGAGTTTTCTTTTATCTATTGTCAAATATAGTATTGATTTTACATGTTATTCTCAAAGTTGGATGAAAACTATGATGTTGGTCATACTGTAATATTTAGATGCTTGAAGTCACTATTTGACGGTGTCGAATATTATTGCTGGCTGCTGTTCTGCAGCAGTTCCAGAGCTGAGTGTTCAGCAGATCTGTTCCCMTTTGTCTGGTAGCATAGGCTATTAGAGCTCTTACCAACAAATAATGTCATAAAGATATAAACACTTTAATATTTCAGCATCCTGAAAATTCTGTTCAGTAAATGCTATTTGGTTGCATGTACACACAAATATTGAATGCAGCTGCTGGAAGGAGAAACTTACCACAACCACAATGAAACCAGAATGGCAATATGAAACTACAATTTTTTGATCAATTTTTTTTCTTGACAGATTAATCGCATAAAATAGTTGTGGACCATATCATCCATTTTGCCTTCCTTGGAGGAGCACAATGACATGGAGATAGTCGTTATAAAAACACCAAAACTGTTACTCATCCTTAAGCTCTAGCTAACTTTAATATCACCTAAATRGAATACAAAATAAAATATTTCTTCTCTAAAGCTATACAGCACTACAAGTCTATGTAATGCACCTTTGGCAAAAACTTAAGCATAAATCATCTTTCCCTCTAACAATCTTCCAGGCATTTCTAGGAAGTACGAGGACTTCAGCTTCTGGATTTGATCAAGGTTTGATACTGGCTGGCTCTCAAGTCTCCAGCTGTCTAGAAGTCAAGTCTTTCTAAAGCAGATTGATTCAATGAGCTCAATAGCAGCATGATCACGGCATGCTCGGGGTGTGAAGTCTGGGATAAAAACACTTCAAAGCAGGCTGTCTTGTAGCATCTTGAGTTTGAGTCTGTGGGAGAAGCAGAAGTCAATGCTGGAGCATTCAGTTTACTGCCCTCTGATAAGCACAGGATTTGCTGCTGATAATCTCTTTTCTCTTCATTAATTACTGTTCTATGTTTCTATTGACATTTCATCTGGCCAATGATAAATATAACAGTAATAATGAATTTGATTGATTGCACAAGATAATTAAATACTCCTTTACAATCTCTTTTGCCTGAAATCCTTGGATCAAAATAACACAGTATCAAGTCTGCTGTGAAAGAACATAAACATTTGCATTAGTATTTTATGTTCTAGTAGCTTGCTACTTTCTTCATGACATTATATTTATTCTATCTTGATTTCTAGCTCCAAGCATGATGAATGAATATATTCTTAATTTCTCATAAGGGTGGCAAGTACTGTAATAGATAACTTCAAAGCACAATGTAAAGAAAAATGCAATGAGCCATATTTAGGACTCTAACCATTTTCTTCTCAGCAATTTGACTGATGAAAATGGAACGGTATGATCTATCTGATCTGTGCAATTCTTCTTTTTTTTTTTTTTACTTGGGAGACTTCAAACAGTGTCTGGGCTTTGAAATGGCATGATCATGACTGAACTACCATTGCCAAGAAGAATTCAATTTTTCCAAGAACACAGTAAAGTAAAATTACCAAGATTATAAATAAGTTATGGTTTATTTGAACCAGCAGAAAGACAGCTACAAACTGACTATTTTAACAGCTTTCTTCTCATTCCTACATGCAGTTTAACATTTGCACATTCCTATTAACTTTCCAATTTGTTTCTGAAGACAGTATTATGCATGGTCTAGTAGAAATAAGGTTGATTTTTTTCCAGGAAGACTGGTAGAGAAAAATTGTTGAGCAGACACCAGCTAGTGTTTTGGACATTATTTTAGATCAGTATTTTCACTTAGGGAGTAGGGAAAATTTAATTCAAAATCAGTATAGTTTCTGGACCTTTAAAACTGAACTTGTCTTGAAGAGGATTCAGATCTTTCAGGTGAGCTCTACTACAGCTACTAAAACCAGAAATGAAATTCTTCTCCAAAGAAAAGAAGAGTGATAAGTGATAGGCCAGCATGTTACTTTACAAGCTACATTATTAAAATTCAAACAGAGAAAATTTTCCAACAACCAGCTTTAACTTTCTGGGTAAATGAAAATACAATTTTCCCATTTTTTTTAAAGGGTCTTGGTGCAATTCTAGATGTATGCAATAGCAGTAAAATGGACTTGGACAGTATGGCAGTTAAAAAAAAGGCCTCTTTCTGATCTGCTTATTCATGCAGCATAATTCCTCCTTGCATGAGCAGCCCTGCTATCTTCTACAGCATGCTACTATTTTATGCAGAGAGCGAGACTGCAATCTGAAGCCAAAGGTAACAATAGCAAAAGTACTGCTAAAGGCACAATAGCTGGCTTGGGAAACCTTTTTTGTGAACCGGTAGATTCAAGTTTTTGGAGTGATTCATTATTCAAACTGTTTAACACTTTCTAAAATTAAAATCTCTTTAAGGAGAATCACATCTGAAAACTGAGGCTGAGTTCTTAATTTTATCAGAAAAAAATGTCAACACCTGAAACCACTCAAAATATGGGAATATATAGGTTGGCTGACTGTTTTTGTTTTCTGTCGCGCAGAAAAACCTAGCAGTTTCCCATACCTCAGGAGTATGAACAAGCAAATAACAGTATGGTGGAGCTGGGAGGTGACAGCGCTGTCTCGGGCAGTAACAGCGCTCGTTAATGCGGTACTGCTGGGCTGAAGCTTGAAAACCTAGGAATGACAATGTGAGCGAGTAGCACTTGTTGCCTTTCAGAACAGAGTCTGTTTGTGCACATACGGTTTCTTTATTCATCAGAAGAGTTAAGTGAAGTTTTAATGGAAAGGCAATACAAGCTGTAATGTTTAAGTCTAAACAAAATTGTACTACACACAGAGGCACCTATAGTAATGGAACCACTGAAGTAAAATGCAGTTTTAGCTTTTTTAATTTTAAAATGCAACTCCTTGAAGCTGAAGAGAAATTTCGTCAGGGCAGGGAAGGGGGCACAGATACTGCCTTCTTTTAGGATCTTCTCTTTTACTTTGGGATTTGAATGGAAAGCAAGATTCTTCTTTAGTAGAAATGAGCAGGCCAATAGTACTTACAAAACCCTTTGCCTGTCACACCAGACACTTACCCAGAAAAGCAGCCAATCTATTTTTGACCAGTTTTAAGGAGCTGGTTATTGAGTATTTGGAAATGTAGATGGAAATGGGAGGTCAAAATGTGTCTCCTCAAAGGAGGTATCAAGTGTAGAGCCTTTTCCTGCAGAAAACCCAAGTTACTGATGACCTGAAATGGAAGCAGATTTAGAAGCAGATCCTTAAAGAAAGAGGGCAGAGCTGGGGCACGCAGTAAGTAGAGAATCCCTTGGCTCTTGTTGAAGGGCTGTGTGGTCCAGATAGCATTCAGGAACCCTTATGGGGATAAATGCCCATAATCAATGCCTTCTCCATCAAGAAGAATTAGCTAAGGAAAGAGCCACGATAGCCTATGATATTAGGATAACAGATTCAGTTTGGAAGAGACCTCAGGAGGTCATGACATATTTCCCAAAAGTTCAGATGCTAAAGTTAAAGCCTAAGGAAGCTGCATATCTTATATGTTTCCTTCTTCATGCCTGAGGCAATAATAAAAGGTTAAAATAGTCTTGTTTTTTGTCATTTATGAACAAAGGGTAGTATGTGATCAGCTCTGCTTCCTAATAATACATACAGAACACTGCTGTGGGGATTGCAGCAATGATTTTTACATGAGGCTAATAAGATATGTAACTTTAAATGGTTTTCACATGACAGGTGTTTTTGTCCTTTTTAAAACACTATCATATTGTTTACACTGTTTCTCAATGTTTTTTTCTCAAGCCAGTACATTTTTACTGTCTCTCCATTTTCATCCTTTCCTTCCATTTCCTTTGTCTGATCTTAGTTTCTTCAATTCTTGTGATCATGCTTCCCTGCTACCTAATCGTCTGCTCCTTCTACATATGCTGCCCATTTCCATTTTTTTCCTGATAGCTGGGACATTTTGATCACCATCTTGTTTTCATTCCCTTCATTTTCACGGAAAAATTAGCTATTTTCCTTCTGCAGTGACTGTATACTTATTTTCTCCTCCCAGAATCACTAGTTTCACTGGTACATCTAGAAATAGGTATATCCAATAGTAATTATGACTGTCACAGTTCAGAATGACTTACCTGAGGCTGTATGCTGTGAAAATGAGCCCACGCCCAAACCTTATCTCCAGAAGCACATGGTTTTTAATATATTTAAAACTCAACTCTGAATTTTTTCCTCAGGACCACTTGTAGGAGGTCATAACTTTACATGTGTATGTATTCTTGGGATGGGGGAAAAGAAAACAGAAGAAGAGGAGAGAAATTTGTTTATAAGAACTGGCATTTTGTGATTTAACAGTTTGAGTCTGCATTTTCAATGCTTTCTGTATGTATTGAAAAATCTTTGCCTTATCTTACAGATAAATTAATAGATTAAACTGAAAAATTCCAATTTCTATCTAATTGGAAATGCACTAATGCTATCTTGCTTTGTTTCCAGAAAATAGATACATATTCTAGCAAAACTAAACACTTTATAGTTTAAAAAATTATGGACAGTTATTTTTCTTTTGGCTATACGAGGAGGTTTGTATGGATTATTGTGATATCAAAGGAAAAGCATCAACTGTAGTTGGATTATGGCCCCTGGGATTTATTGGTTCTGCTATTTATAACTTTGMCCCTGACTACAATGGGAACAGGCCCAGGACGTAACTGTGTACGTAGTTTGATTGTAGCTGTTCAGAATGTGTATCTGGTAGGTTTGATGAAGTAAAAAAAATTGCCAACTGCTGCTCTGGTTTTCTATAGAACTTTAAATAAAATGGTGTCTATAGCTAGCTAAAATGAGATAAGTAATGACTGTATATAACACATTTTCATGCAGATATACACATGTATTTATATGTATGTATGTATTCCATTCATTTGCAGGGAAACTAGAATCTATAATTGCTTAGAGTTGCACTTGCTTTTTGTTTGTGTTAATTAATGAAAAGTCTGCATGTGGTTGAGAGGGTTAAAAAGAAAGGTAATTAAGAAAACTGTACCTCCACACATACACACATAGAGGCAAAGAYGATAAACAGAATGTTCTACATTTTTCAGTTCACTTTTAATCAAGATCAAAACAGTTAAGTTGCTATTTATGCTCCCTGAATACCAGGGCATTTGCATTATCATCAACATACTATTGTATAAGCGACATCCTAGCCTGCTGAAGCACTAGTATAGTGCTATATATAGGCCCTAAAATATATGTTAGATTCCCCTTTTGTTCTTCACTCTATCTACTTCTGTAAAAGAACTATTTTGCAATATTTAAATCATTTTGCTCACAGTATAAACTGTAAGGCAGTGGAAACATTTCACTGAATAAGAGGAGAGGTTTTTGTTTTCAGAGTTGATATTCTCAAGAAATACAAAAATGTTATAAGAACTTCACTTAGTCCTGTAAATATTACAGTTGTGCACTGTAATTTGTGAACACACGTGAGTAAACATGGTAGAAGTTATTGTAGCACTCCAGAAGTAGTCTAAGCTAAATTAATTTAGGCTTTCTCTGCAGGCAACTGAGGAATACATAACACTCCAGAGGGAGATTCATATCCCCCATCTCAAGTATTTAAAGACTGCTTACCTCCTGGAGATGCCTACACTGGACTATAGCAGCAGCGCAGATGAATGGTTTAGCTGAGATGTCTACACCTTATGTAATTAAAGCATCACTTGCCTATTCATTGCCTAATATTCTTAGACATATTATATCAGGGACACTTGGGGAATGAAATTGCATATCAGTGATGAATCTAACTTGGGATACAGTTTCTTTGTCCTTAGTAATGTATCTATTGAGTATTGCATACTAATACACCCAGTAAAGCTGGTTGTTTTCCACAGGCAGAAATATTTCAGAAAGCATTGATGTGAGCGAGCTGGGGCCTAATCATACAAGGACATTTGTAATAGATAGCTTATGTAGTTTAGTGTGACTGCTAATATCACAATATTATAGTAATGCCATTCTTCTTCACCACAATTTTTACTCTGTTAGTTTGGTGAATACCAGGAGGAGATTGTTCCCAGAGAGCTGACAAAGAAACTCAATTAAATTAGAGGATACTACAAATGCACTAAATAAACAAATAACATTTTTCCTGAGGTGTTTTTTTGTTTATTTCTTTTTGTTTCATTTCAGATTTCTTGAGCTATGGAAGAAGAGGATTTTAATTTAGTAATTCAATAAAACCTTTATTTTATAGTGAAATTGTTCTTTGTCTTTTTTTTTTCCTAGGCTAAAAGCTGTCATTCTGCAGTGACTGATATCTCATTTTGCTCCTTTGATTTCTTGTCATGCATACTTGAAAAGCTTCTTATAACTTACTCGCAGCTTGGTTTGCTTTCTGCTTCTGATGGGTTTTGCTACGTGTTTRTTTTGTTACCTGTGCCTAAAGGCTGTTTTCTTATGTGGGAACAGCCTGTGCCTCTTCTGATTTCTGCCATATGGTATGCTTTACTTCTCTGTGTGATGACTTCTTGATTATRTTCATCAGCACATGCTCTGCACATCCAGAAAGCATTTGCACTTCACTCTTTGAAGCTGCCGACTAGATCTGCTCCCTTGCAGCACAACTTTTCCCTTCTCATCCACTTCCTCACATGGRCACAAGGAAGCGTGTTTTGTCAGTGTATGTTGTGATGAACTTCCTCGCATTACCTGCATGCAAAAAACACTGCTAGGCAGGTGATGATAGGGAAGTTCAAGCTCCTGATGAATTAAGGAGTAGGAATTATGGGAAGGGAGATTTGTTAGGCTATAAATTCCTTGTCTCTCTACAAAAACAGAACACTATAGTCTTCTCTTTAACTGAAACTCTTTCTGTGAAGAAAGTTTATACAAAGCTAACCTTTATTTTATGCCCCATTTTAGCCAATGAGATTAACTAGTATAGACCCATTGTATTATATTTTTTTAAACTTTAATTTGTTTAAACTCTGCAAAYTTACAGAAAATTAGGATTACTAATATCAACACCTTGTTCTAATACAATTGACTTCAAAGGTTAAACCTCTTCAAAAATATAGCCTGCTTATTTGAGGCAGTATAAAAAATTACATTTTGAGTCTTCTGTGAATGATGCAAGAGCTTGTGTCATATTATTACACATCATACCTGTGGTGGCATATCCCATTATTATCCATCAGTTCTAGTACAGGGGTTTTCAATATTATGTATGTGTTTACCTATAATAAGTTTTGCCCTGGGTCATGTTCTTTATTCTCACTCTTTACCTCCCCCTCTATTTTCAGTGCTTTTCGAACCTGAGCACTAGCTGCATCTACTAAAAGCAACAGCAAAGAAAAATCTCGTGAGTTAAGACTGTCCTTCAGCATTTCATAGTCAAAGCACTGGAGTGTCTGAGCACCAGTACGGACTGAATTCTGTAACATGCAAGAATGCAGAAGTTATGCAGAAGTTTTTAGGAAACTAGGCCAGTCAGTTGGTCATCAGAACCTGAATGAATCTGTCTCATCTGGCTTACAGATGATGTACAAAAAGCGATTATATTGCAGAGGAAAGTACATCATAAAATATTATCTTTTGTAGGTGTCATGACAGAAGAGAAAATCCATATCCAGGAGCAGCTAAAGATACTGGTAACTGCCTTCATTTTAACCCATGTGGCTAGCTAGATTAACTTAAAGTGATGTCCTTCAAAGATTTGAATGCTAATCTTCCTTCCACGGGTTTGCCCACAGGCGTTATGTTGTTAGACTGATTTGAAATGAATTATCTAGTTGTCTATAAAACCAGAATATTTATTGCTTACTTCCTCCAACCTGATCACAAAAAGTAACCTACAGTCTCACTTAGGAAAGGGTGTCACACAGTTTCTGGGTAATTACTACATGGGCCAAAGTCTGTTTAGGAAATTCTGTTGAGGTCTATCTGATTTTTCTGCAATGAAAACAGAGTTCAGATCTCAAACCTGGCAGTGAGGGAAACTTCTAACAAGAGCAACTGCTGCTTATGCTCAGGTGAACTCAATATGTGTAGGTGTCAACATCTGGAGATTGGAAAGGCTGCTCGGAGATCCCTGTGCTGATAATACTACTAGAGTGAATAAGAACATAGGTACAAGATTAACCTTAATAGCCTCATTTCTGGGCCATTAAATCAAGCTCTTGTGAGATAATTTTGCAGACAAAATGAACACACAAACAGCACACTCAAAGGAGGTGTTGCCAGTAGTGATAAGATGCTTCAACATTCACTAGAGTAAGTCAACTTTTTTTCTCTATGTGATTTTATGAGACATGAGAGGGAGCTGGGAATATGTGCTATGATGAATCTGCAGCTTGTTGTTGATGAAATGAGAGCTATGGCATTTGTTTGGCTTGCTGTAGAATTAGCTCACAGGTTGGTGTGTTAAGATAATTGGCTAATTGGCACTGATTTTGAATTACCTTCATATGCTGGATAATGAACAGCGGTGGCTGAGCAGCTGCTATATATGGGATTCTACAAGAGGATTATGGGAGGTTGCTATAAAGCAGGAACTGCTGCAGCTATCCTAAATTAAGGTAATCCTGTTTGTCAACCACAGCTCTCATATAAAGCTCTTAAGCAGTTGATCAAGTTGTTTCTTATGACAGTGGAAGGAAAAAATGTCAGTATAGCAATGCTTTTCCAGGTAAAACCAATAAGGCTCATATTCATCTATGGACTTCTAAGCTAAATTTTGTAGCTGCTTCAGTAAATGTATCTGAATGGTTAAAGGATACCGTTTGGCCGTGTTCCTCTTTGCCTGTCCTTTTTAACAGTGCTTACCAACTGTTTGGAAAAATGTGAGGTTCATAATAACAGACATTCTATCATCAAGAAAGACCCAAGTAACAAAAATTGAGATAACTATGCTTCCTTTTAATACAGTGGTATTGCTCCAAAGAAAGTGTAATTGAAAGGCACAAAAGAACATTTGCCAAGATTCATATTGTATTAAGAAATTGGAGCAAGTCAGCAGATTAAAACATACTTTAATTTCATTTTTAAACCTGCATGCAGCAGAACATTACTTGTCTAAGTGCTTCCATTGAATCAAGAAAAGTTGGGATGTTTCTGTAGTGCAATGTGAGCAGAGGAGAGGAATGGCCTTGGAGGTCCTCTCTTTGGTCTGCCTGCTGTTTGTTATCTTCTCAGCGTGCTGCCTTTTAACGATAGTTCCCTCTGTGGGCATTGTGGAGATAACTTTTCTATGATTCGGATAGATATTTCTAAAGAGCATGTGTATTTGCCTTTGATAAATGCTCAATTTCAACAAATGCCTGACATTTTCAAATAATTTCCCTATGGTGTTATACTTAAGCTTTTCTACCATAGCTTTATTCTCCATTGGCAAATGCCTCAACTCTTTAATTCTGTCAGTTCTAACAAATTGCCCAGATTATTTGCACCTGCCAGCTAAAGGTTGGCAAGGGGTTCCTCACTGCCTTATGTAGCCTTTGAATTTCAGAAAAGTATCATCCTGTGGTATTCAATGGATGCGTAACAGTCTGGGATAACTTATTTTCCATACGTTATTTGATACCTTAATAATTATGCAAAGAATGAGGCTCTGGGTAGTCATTGGACATCATCAGATTTTGTTCTTGTTTTACTTTGTATAACCCTTAATAAGTAGTTGCATTATTAAAAACAACAACAGAACTCATGGGACATTAAAGTAAACTTCCCTAATTACTATAATTTAAATTTACAACATTAATACCCAGAAAACCTATTATAAATAAAAGCTTTTAAGCAGGAAAGAATTAAACCCACTAAATTCCATTAGTGACATCTGAGATAGAAACACATTAAGAAGGCTAGACACCACACTGGTTGTTTAGTTAGTTAAATCCATTAGCATTAAATACATTTTTTCATCAGTTGCTCAGTTCAAGGAATCCAAGGTTGAAATCCAGTCTTTTGAAGTGAATAGGTGATTTCTTCTAGATGAAAGAGGTAAACAGTGACTGGTATCTCACAGGTTTTGCATATTATGTGCATGCCTTTTCATTATAAAAGAAACAATATGCAATTTTGACTTAACAGCATTCAAATACATGACTGTTGAGAAATATATGTTCAGCAGAGTGTGAAGTAAAAACTGATGTAGACTAGAATTATCACCCTTTCGAATACCAACTCAAAGAAAACCCCACCAAAAAAAAAAAAAAAAAGACTTGGAAACAGACTAACATTATCCTTCTGGAGCTCAGTCCAAAGCACGGAAGAGAATGAATATCATTTACTTCCTTTGGGTTTAATCAGGCTTGGGTTTTGTTTGTTTTTAATGAAGGCAAGCAGTTAAGAGAAAATGAAAATAAACAGACCTACAGCAGTATGCAGAAAAGCCTTACACCTCAGAAGGCTTACAAACCTTAAAAAGGGAAAATTTTCTGAAAACATCGAAAATGAAGATGTGGGAGAAGCAATAAAAATATCTACTAGAAGGAAGAACTTAATGAATCAGGTGTAGAGAGAGAGAAAGTTGAGAAAATAATTAAAATGGGAATGGAAGGCAATAGAAGACAAGCAATGAGATAGGTAGTCTATGGGAGGTGAGCTGCTGAGTGGCCAAAGCCAGTGATGGACTGAGAGGGCTTCTGAAAAATCCCCCCATGAGACCACCAATAATCAGACAAGAATGATAATGGAAGTAATGGAAGAGACTCAAATTATTTCCTGGCAATTAAAGTGTTTTCAATGTGTCAAGCTGTGCACATGTTTATATGGTGCTGTGGGCCAATTATTTTGCATTATAGAATAGTTTGGCATACAATGGTATACTTTGCTTCTTAAATGGAAGTATGTATGTACAGTACACATGCTATTGTGCAGAGTTATACTATTTAAATTGGATATTTGAAGATAGTAATTATCTAGGAAGAACAGCATATAGTTCTACATTTTCTCTGCAGGCAATATAATTTCTGCCTGTTCCTTTGTTGCTCTTGGGGCCACTTACTGTGAACTGAAAGGACAGAATATTTTCCTGATTATTATTATTTCTTGGATTTGGGGTGTGTTTGGGCTTTCTAAATTTAGTTACCAGAAGCATGTCTTCCCTAGTTCCTTATCTGTCAGCTGATTGCCTGAAAATGATGCAGGATTTTGCACTAAAACATACAATTGCCATCCATTTCACTTAGTTTTCCTGGGAAAGTAGAAAGCTAAACTCAAYATGTCACCTGTTTAAAGCTTTATTTTTTTCTTGTTTTAACTAGACCTATTTCTCTGAACTACATATACTGATACTTAGCAAGGAAAAAAGATCAGCTGATCTGCTGCTAGTCAGCATATATATTGACTGTTCATTTGCACGTAAATTGTTTTTATAGGCCCTTTGTAGATCACACTAAAGAGATATTTWCATAAGCAATGCAAATTTTACATGGTGCAAGATCTCCAAAACTAGTGCCTGCAAAACAATTCCCATACTCGCAGACAAAAAGAAAAAAGTCATCATTAATTTGCAATGGCTATTATGTTCTGTGTTATTTAGAATTAATTGATAAAAGTCTTAGAGCAGTATATTAACAGTAAGTATGATTTCATTGCAATATACCTCAGAGTTCCTCGATTAGAGAAACTCTTCTGAGATAATTAAAGTCAGATCATGGGTAGAGAGCAAGGGAAACTTGAAAATAACTAAAATGGGAACAGAGGACAATCATCATCTCCAGTAAGGAGACAGGTAGGGTATGAGACACTATTGGGAAATCAGCTGCTGAGTGTTCAAAGCTGGTGATGCTCAGAGAAAGCATGTAAAAAATTCTCCCATAAGGTCACCAATAATCACACATGAGTAGACATGTTTTTATTTTAAAAAACAATTTAAAAGTCTGTTTTAGTTGCTTTAAATCTTGCTATGGGCAATGCCAACTCTTTACTGGCACAAGGATCAGGGAAAGTGGGGGAAAAAATCTTTTCTCATTTATGAATTGGGTGCCTCTTTCCAGACTTGTACAGCACCTTGGGCAATAGGTCTCCCATGCCAAATGTGGCCTTTGGGTGCAAGCATTGCCTAAGCATTAACTAACAACTAGAAGCAAATACGCTCTGCTCCCTGAACCCTTTATGCAAATCAGCTCGTGTCAGCTCTCTTGCCCTTTTCCTGTCCTGTGTTTGTTGCTCACTTTTTTGGAACTGGGTCAAGGAATCAAATCACTTTGATCAACTAGCTATGGAAATCACAAGAGATGAAGAAATCAGAAMTTAAAAGGACAGAAATTTTTTTATATTAATTTTGCTTGAACACCTAAAATATTATTCTAAAGAATGCAGTCTAGTTGGTGCTGCCCGTATACAGCTAAGGAGGACAAGTAATTTCTGTGATAGTTTTACAGTTTTTTCCTTAAACTATGGGCACTTAAAAGCATTTCTCACCAGCTATGTTTTTTTCCATGACAAGTTTGGGAATCAGACTGAAAGTTATTACACTATCATTAGTGGCTTGCTCTTTTTGTTGGATTTAGAGGTAATTATACTTAATGCTGTGATTATTTCAATTATCATGTGTACACAGTTGAGGTTTTATTTTATATGTGCTTAGCTTGGTTTATGATTTGATAACTGGTGTATTAGCTGTGCTATACTCTTAACTTCAGTCCAGCTTTCCATTAATGCATCGATGTCTGCTGAGTCTAATGCAGGTAGTCTTTCCAAAATTAACTCTCGCAGCTGCTGACTATTGCCACATGCTTAAGCCAAAACTTTCATTCTTAGATTTTAAAATAAATTTGGCTTTTTGTTTATTTGGGGGAAAGGTGTCTCTCTCTTTTTTTTTTTTTTTTAAATCATTCTATTTAGCATTTGCATGAATTCAAACTCCTAGTTTCAGCTAAAAATGGAAATGTTAAAATACGATGAAAATCAAGCTGTCTCTGTATCCAGCCGTTCTTATCACCTTGGTACGTGACTGCCTTACCAAGTCTTCAGTACATGAACAAGAAACTATTACTTGCTATCCTTTTTCTTTCAGTAGTTATATTTTCACACATATTTGTTTATGAAGAGGCTTTTTTTTATTAGACAATAAAATCAGAAGCAAAGAATAAGGAATAAGGAAGAAAAAAGCATATTCTATTTTATGTAAATTTCCCAGTACAAGAATTATATTTTTTTTAAAAAAGCATCTAAACTGATAGGAAGAAAGTCTGTAAAAGTCTATTTATCTTTATAAAGCAGATCTTTGTCTAAATATTACTCTTCCAGAAATCTGTTTGTAACTACGCCACAGATCTCTAGCAGCAGTTCTAAATCTGATGCTCTCTCCTTCCTTGAGGCTTTCTAAATAGATGTTGGTCTCTTTTAAAGGTTGAGTCCTGACATTCCCCTTAACTCCACCAACTTGGAGTAGGCCAAAGTTTTCTGAGAAGCAGATTTAAAATTAGACCCTCCATCCCCCAAGATTTTAGTGCCAAAAGGAGGGCTTAAATTACTAAAGAAAAAACCCCCAAACCTTCCTTTTCAGTTCCCTAGGACAAGAAGCATTTGTGTATCTTTTCTATTTAGAAATCCACAGCTTCCCAGCTTACTTATATGTTTGACAGGTTTGAGAAGTGCAAAATCTATCTCATAATGCATAAAGTCTTCCACTTTTATTGCCTGCAAGGATCTATGYGCTCCTATTACATCAAGTTCTACAGAAAACAGAATATAGGGGTTTTTGGTATTTGTAGTAGCTTAGCTGTCAGTGATTTTGTTTTCTCTCTCTCTTGTGCTTGCTCTCTACCCCCACCCCAGTAACCTAATCATTTTCACAGCAGAATCAAAGCCACATTGATTCAGGAAATTTAGTTTCAATCTTGAATTTATGTTATCAGTGTGGGGACTTGCTTAGAAACAGGTGAAATATAGGATCACGATTCAATCAGGGATTTATCAATATAGGGCTAGAACAGCATAAATGTGCTTAGAAAACTGTTGGRCACGAGCAGGCTTACATGCTTATATGTTTCTGCAACTTGTTCCTCCGCAGCTCTTGCTCTGGAGCTAGTCTATGCAAAGTGTTTCTGCATTTATGAGGCTGACATGCCATTTGTGGACCTGACCTTATTTCAGAGTCATGTGAAATCCAGACTCAGGAGTAGCAATGTAATTATAAAGACATTGATCCAAAACCCCCCTGAAGATTTCACTGTGTCTTTCCTTCCAGACTCTGTTTTTCCCTTTTGATCAGAAATGGTTGTCGATTTAATTCCTGAATTGCTGGCAGGTCTACAGTTGCCTTGTAAAAGATCTGACAGAGCATAAGTAGGACTAAAATATAAGCAGCTTGGGAAAAAGAGCACAGGCAGCAGATCAGGTAAGAAGAGTAAACCATATGTTATTTCTACTTCCAAAATCATAGCTTCCTTGGATTAATAAATTATTTTGCTGTGTAAAATGACTTAAGAAGAATATTTCTGCTCTGCTATATTTTGAATAAAAGTAGGCTTATTCCTAATACTCTGGGGTTTTACAGTGATTCTGTGAACAACAGGAGGCAAATCTGCAGGCTTTTCCCGTTAAATTCATGCTGGTATGTACTTGCTCTGTGTTTTATCTTGGATAATGATAGCTTCCTAGGTGCAAAAACCAGTGTTTTGATTTAAAATGCACATAAGAAAGGTATTTTGGCTAGGAACCATAGGTTTATTACTATCATGAGTATAAAATATGAATGAGGAATACCCTTTTTCCAAAGGTATATTGACATCACAATATCACAAATGTGTGTCTGTTTCTTAAAGGAAAGGTTTGAAGACCTGGCCTAAAAACCACATGTTCTAGTGTGCAATGTCTCATGTTGGGCCATGGTCTGTGGCATCCCTGCCAGACTCCATGTAATGATCATCACTACAGGATGCGATGATAAAGGGAACAAGAATGGCTTCGTGGTCAAGAGCATTGCCATAAGCAATAGAGATAATGATGCCTGAAGCATAGTAGCAGTAGCATAAGGTCATAGGAAGAAAAAAAGGAACAGGAGAAATATAGCAGTGGTTGCTTCAGGAAGACCATGCCTTCCTTTGGAAAAAAGATACACTTCTTAACAGTTACCTTTGGTAATGAATTCAAGGTAAAAAGAAGACAAGGCACTTCATAATATGGGAGCTAGTTTTATTTTGTGYTTAGTTTCACTTACTAATGAGGGCGAGGTAGGAACTCACCCATTTCTTCATTAATCTATACTGTACACAGGAGCAGTTAAGTATCACCTGCTCCAGGTGTTTTGATCACTAATGAATGGGGGAGGCAAGTGGAGATGAAGCCCTTGATACACAAATGGGGGAAAAAACTGAGTATCTACTCATTCCAGATGTTCCCAGACAGGAATTCATTCAGAGGGCAGTGAGTAAGATAAAATGCACATTAGCTGATCCATTGTTTTTATACAGTCTCTGCTTTCATTGACTTGATGCTAAATTTTATGGACAAATTTAAGTGTAGGTAGATATCAGAATTTAAATCAGAGACACAGCAAAGATACTCATTCTGTCCTGTGAAAAATGAATGAATTAACTGACAATCCTGTTGGAAGAAAAAGTTTTATTAAACAGCTTCATACTTTGACCCAAACGCAAGAAAACCTGTCTTAAAATTATGAACATTTGAGGGAAATATACTCTTCCTCTTCATGTGCTTTCACATTCCATAGCAGTACCATAACAGATTATCGTAAAGACCCTTGTGGGATTTATTCTGAGGAACGGAAAAAAACAAGTGCATCAGATTCATAATAGTCCAGCTCAGTCCTGAGACCTTCAKCCTCTGATGCCAAAAGTGTATTAAGTTTGTCTGAAATGCAGATCAGCTTCTACAGTTTTGATGTTCATCTGAACTGAATTCAGACTTGCAAACTTCTGTGTTTTCTTCATCATTCCATTAAAGGAGTTATAACAAGCAAAGACAGCTGGTGACAGGAAATTGCTTTTGGCTTCCTAGATTGAGGCAGAAATTAAACAGGCATGTGAAAAGGCAAAGTTATTACTGCTGCTCAGTTTTCTAACCATAGTAGAAGTTGGTTCATTGCACAGTAAATAAAGGAGGAAGCTTAAAAAGTGGTGATTCATGGTTGGTTCTGAGTAATATATAAACACAATTTGAGAGTAATGGTAGGTGAACAGTTGGAAAGAGTGACTAATCTAATTAAGTCTTCAGTCAGGGTATGGAGTGAGTAATAAGGCAGAACTTTGAATTTCAAGCCACAAAGATAGGAAGAACAACGGCAGGATTTGGACAGATGCTCTGCAAACCAGTAATGGGTTGAAACAGTACCAAAAGAAATAGAGAGTGCTCAGGAGAAATTGTAGTACATCCAAAAGTTGTGTGTGTCATCTAGCAAAARTATACGCCATTATCAGAGAAAGAGCAAAGCTGAATATAAAAGTGAAAGAAGCAAACAAAGTTAAGAGAAAACATACAGCATTTTGTTTCAGGAAGAATGAGAAAGCTTACAGTCTGGAAGTGTTTGGGAAAAATTGCTAGGAAATTAAAATTAAATAAAGGTTTCATGGAAGTGTGGGCAACTAAGAAGGCATTTTTAGTGTGTGTATATCTATATCTATATCTATCTATATATATAAAGGCAGTGAGGTTTCTGAAAGACAATGAGTGTAACTTAGTTATAGTAGAGATAAACATTTCCTGGCGCTGTAAACTAATGGTATTTCTTAGTGCTGTCAGGAGGGGTGCTGGCACAATGTCAGCAGAAGAAATATGCTTTTCATGCTAGGAAAAAGAAATGTTGCTCAATTCAAAGCTGCAGCAGAAGAAATCTTTAATTAGATGCTGAGTTTAAATTGCAGAGTTAGGTGTGCTCAGGTTTCTTTTCAGACTGTTGAAGTTGGCTTCTAAGTTCTTAAAGTGGTAGGAAGTAAGGCAAAATATCTCAGGAAATCTATAACTTTAGGTAAGTGTTTGGGTTTGTTTCCCTTTGGAGAGGGAAGACAAAGGGAAAGAATGGATTTCTGTCTACTTTTGTAGACCCCTAGTGGTCATGCATTTGGATGTCCAGTTCAAAAAAATCATTGGCAGGACATGGTTTCAAGTCAAGAGTGAGGGGTTAGGAAGAGATTTGTTCTTTCACATCACTTGAAACCCCACTGGTGTCACAGAAACTGACTTTCAATCAGCACAAGAGAACAGATCCTGGTACTTTCTTTCCCCATTATCTTCAGTGAGAATGTTTTTGGACTAAGATACAGCTCAGTGTAAGCAAGAATCTCAAAATCAAGCTTTAGAATAGACAGAAATCCTTCAACAAGTCAGATTCTAATACTCTTATTCATCCTGGGCTATAACTTTTTGCCACTGGAAGATCTCTCATTCCAACAGAGCCAATTTAAAGTAGATGACAGAATATGAGCAGAGATAAAGAGTCCTGAGTGAGCCTCCAAAAGATGTCTTAGTGCTAGAAGTTCTGTTGCATCTTTGTGCCAAAAACATTATTTTATAATCTGTCAACTGTTTAGCCATAATTACAGCTGCTCTATTTTTTTCCTACATGGAAATTTGTTTCTTTTATAATTTTTAATTTCCCAGGAGCTCTCATTAACGGTTGAAACCATTTGCTTGATTTCCCTTTATTAAATATACTGGAAAGTCAGCTGTCTTGAGAATAAAATACGATTTCATAATTAGGAATATGTGCTTATTCCCTGTGTAGTGTTTCTGCTTTATTCTTGTTTCCTTCTCTGCTCTGAAAGTAAACATTTAGGATGGATAAGTAAACTTGGAAACAAGCAAAACTTATTCCATATTTTTCTCCCAGTTGTTTTATTTGTTCCGGTGCAACAYATATTTCCTTTTGAATTATTTATAAAATTAGTAGGGTAATGAAGTACAAATTTGGAGTAGGTAGGAATTATTAGTCTTATAGCAAAGGCTGTGCATGATGGAAAAAATACCTTTCCCTTAGCTTTTCAGAGCCTACTTTTGTCCTTTGCTTTACAATAGTTAATTTCCCAAAGCAACCATTTTTTCTTGATTTAGAAAAGATAGAGCACAGCGGTAATGAAACATCCAGTTGAGCTGAAGAGTCTCACAATGTATCTTTATTTTTTATATCAACATTTGTGCAGAGCTTGAACGCTGTTTCTGCTCTAATTTAATATTATTACACTTGTTATTTATATTCTAGTATCATCCAGAAAGCCCAACATAGGCTGTGTGTCCTACTGTGCTAACATTGTACATGAACAGAGTGAACATGTGGCAAATGCAGTGCCAAGAACTGAAGTCACTTGCCCGGCATCACAAGTCTAAGTCAAGGATTAATTTTGCTTAATTACACTTTCATTATGCAGTCAACTAGAGAAGACTACCCCCATTACTAAACAATCATGCTCTTATTCTTGAATTCTCCTTTGCTCCAAGCAGTATAGCTCTTTAATTCCAAACTCCAGGTTTTACAGTGTTTTCCACTGACAGAATTCTCTGATGTGATTCAGATGCTTGTTATACCATTCATTCCTTCCCCAGCACTTCTTTGTGATTTCTGTTATGCAGATCTCCATGTCTCGGTGTCAGGACTTTATAAATTTATTTATTTATTTGTTCATTGATTCAGTAATACAAAGGGGGATAGCACAAATATGTATTATATATAAATAATACARATTTATACTTAGGGAGACTGAGTGGATAAGAAAAGAGGAGACCAGAGCAATCACCTATCAAATGTCTTCAGGACAGGTTTTTTGTTTTCCTCTTTTTATTCTTTGGACTTCTGAATGGAGCATGTTTGGAGAATCATGAATTAAAAGGGAGTAGAGGACCATAAAAACATGAGAAGTATCTCTAGCATACTGGCAAAAGTTTCCAGAGAAGTTCTGAACTGATCATTAGATTATACCCAGTAATTATTTAGTGTCATCAGCAGGTGAATCTGCTCTCTCTAGGTACATTCTCGGAGCCAACTCCATCAGTGCAGGATATAGGCCAGGGGCTAGAACTCTTTTATATATAAAATGGCCTAAACCAGGCCAGTATGCATGAGACTTACATTTGCTTCTCTCCCCTGCTTGGTGGGGACACCTACAGCACAGACACCTGCACCAGAGAAGATCTTAGTGAGTCGGAAGTGCCAAGTTGCTTGCTCTGGGAGAAGTCAGTAGGTAGCAGTTGGTTAAAACAAGAGTTTCAGCTCCCATGAGCTCTCCAAGGAAAAACCACAGTGTGGAGGACATGCTGCACTACTTTCTATACTGTAATGTCTTTTGGGAAACTGTAGACTTCCTTGMAGCAGGAGCCTGAAGAAAAGTCTAGTCCCTTCAGGAGCATTTTCTTTGTGTTGCTCCATCAAGAAAGTCTAATTAATTTTCTGTTTCTCTTCAGAACTTCCCATCTGGTGTGTGGCTGTGAATAGCAGCGATGAGGGGAGCCAGGGAAGTGCTTCGATAGCCAGCTGAGTGGGAAACCTTTGGAATGCAGATGATTAAGAGATTGCTGTGCCCTGTTGTGCAGACAGAGTCTTTCTCTCATCTCTGCCTCTAGCTTAGACAGCTGGAGCAGGGAGCTCTGATGAATCTACTGGAGGCAGTTTGAGGAAGTTCTTGAGCATTAATTACTTTTTCTTTGCTTTCCCTTGGGTCTGGCTTGTAGCATAGCGTTTTTGCCAGAGACATGTAGATAGGCTTGGAATAAATGATATGTCAGTAAAAAGGATTGCTGACACTATACAGTCAGTGGATGGATTCCTGGAGATTTTCTCACCCACTCTGTTGTATCATGAGAAGTTGTTCTGTGTACAAATAATAATTCCTGTGAAGACAATTTATCCTTTCCTTTAGCACTCTCCACATCCATGTTAGTCCTACAATACTCCTTGCATCAGAGATTTAGTGCATCTTTCTTTCGGTGAAGCTATTTTAAGCCCTGGGTATGAATGCTTGCTACTATGTGAAACCATTCACTGGTGGAGCTCAGAGTACTCTGCGAACACTTAAGCTTTTTATTATATCTATTATTATAGCCAGGGTAAATAACGCATACAGTCAAGGTCTAGAAAGGCTGAAAATTACTCAGATTGATTAAAAAGGGAGCTAAAGTTACTGTCAGTCAAAAGCTTAGACAAATAAGTATTATGTGCTGCAAGTAAGCATTATGTGCCTGCCTCTTAGATACTTGAATGCAGAATAGACTCCAGAATTATAACTGAAGTGCCTGGCTCTCTTTACAGGGCCAAGGGGAAAGAAACTACAGAACCATTAAAGAAATGGTGTTGAGAAACTCTTGCCCTTTCCCAGGTGCCTTATGAAGGGATCTAGGATCTCTAGGGTCTGTAGCCCTAGGATTGATACCTCTTTAAAACTGGATTTGCACCCTGGAGCCTGTTACTAAGGATAGATGTTTCTCCTAAACAAATGAGGAAAGTAAAACCTTCTGTCTTCTTCCTGACACGTTTTAAAATAAAATGATCATCCTCTCATCTCATTCCCTGCCATGCTGGTCCTGGGAATTTGGAGTGGAAGATGGRTTTGCAGTCACGGAGGTAAACCGTGTGACAGCAGGTTCATACAGCCTCCTTCTGCTATGGGGCAGCATACATCTCTCTGCAGCACAGCCCTTGTTCTTTTTCRGCTGAAATCTCCTTGTAAAGCACCTCTTGGAGGTAGGTGGCATATATTTGTTTTTTTGTCAGGCAGAGGACAGAACAGGGGCTCGCATGTTCAGGGTAAATAAGACAGACTCGTCACTGCCCATTACAGTATGTAGGCGGCAGTCTTGTGTTTCCAAACACAATGACCACTGTCACTGGGTCATAGATAACTCAATTTTGTAGATTTTTGTTGAGTTTTCTTAAGATGCCTGTAATCTTGATTTCCCACATTGGAAGAATGCCTGTATTCTGTTTTTTCATGGAACTGAATCATGAGCTTAATATTAACCTTTTCAGCTCTGCCAAAACTGAGCTATTTCACATGCCTCCAGAGCCTTGGAGACCCTCTGTGGCACCTGCAGAGCTGGATTTCAGCTAAGTGAGCTTACGAGCATTGGCTTGGGCAGCTTGGCTTGAGATAGCACAATGTTCAGTGTTAGTCACTTATTGGCTCTGACCCTTAGGCACTACTACACAGATGTTTCTTTATCTTTTCTATCAGCACACTTAAAATTTCAGTTAAACCTAGAAAATTAACTTCCTGAGTGGCTGGAAGAAACAATGAATTCATTATTTCCAAAACACGTCTATATCCCTGCTGTGACTGTGTATTTACTATCCTAAGGGGACAGTGAAATGGTAATAAAGCATATCATTCTCTTGAAATGGTACAAAAGAAACAAGTGTAGTTAGAATCAGTAACTCTCCCTTGTTACAAATGAAGAATGGCAAAAGTAATGAAAATAGAAATGATTTAATAGATCCTGCAACTTATCTGGCTTTGGACCTGGATATCAGATTCTGTGAAGTTCAGAAATATGTGTGAATCAGCCCAAAGATCACCAATAATAGAAAGAACAGCTAGGGAGGTATTCTTAATAATCCTTGGGAAATCTATGCTAGTATTCTCCAGATATAGTTACTTACAGCCTTCCCTCTTCCTTACTATTTAGGAGGGTATAATTAGTTTTGTAGATTATTTATTAGCGTATGCATCTGCATTCTACTAAATTTTGCCAACTAAACATCATTGCTATGTGACTGAGTTATTTAGAAAAAGTTTTGTTAATAAACAGTGGTTGAATTAGGAAAGCTAAAGTATGAAAATCCCAGAAGCTCAGAATTAACCTTAATGTGTGTGTCCCACATAAACTGGGTTCATAAATCTATAAGGCTCCTCTCTTGCATCACCCTGTATTTTGGAAGTTGAAGTTAGAAGAAAACACTGTGAGGAGCATATTGGGGTGGGGGTGGGGGGGCGGGCGCGAGAGAGAAGAATCTGTTTGAACGTTGTTCTGCTAGTGACTCACATTAAGTAGCACCACATCGCATGAGCAATAGCATTAAAATAGTACTTAAACTGAAATTATAAGGGTTTCCCAGATTTGCACTGGTCTTAGGAGCATCAAGAGTAGTTTATTGTGATGGGGTGCCCTGAGTGCTTACATTGGAGACAGCATTAATGTCTCCGGTATCCTTTTCATAGTATGGTGTACTCTCATTTTGATGCATTAGATGTATGTATTTATAACCCTTGCCCCTCAATATTCATGTGTGAAGGTGAAAATAAAAGCCTTTACTTTTTCCTGCCAGGTGCATGATAAGACAGAGCCATTGGGAACTCAGAAAGTTATGTCAATAGTAACTTTTGCTAACGATTGTCTGGAATTATGTTATAAAGAATAGCTATTCATAAGCAATCTCTGAATTGGAAAGAGAATGGTGCTCATGGTCCTGAGCATACAAAGCATTAAGGCATTAGATATTGTTAAATGCTGGAGTAAAGCTGAGACATCTGGTAACTGCAAAAACTGTTTACTACTGCTAGATATGTTCCAATGCAATGAACATTACTCTTGAAGAGAGAAAATAACACAATGAGCTATACCATAAAACRGAAAAAAAATATTGCTTTCCTCTCCCATGAGGGTTAGCAAGTGCTGTGTTTCTATTTTGTTAGGCTAACCAGTGGCTTAATTTTAGAGAATAAAAAAGATGAATGAGAGTAGGTCCCTATGCTCTTTGCTGCACAAAATTATCCAGCAGCTGGATCTATTTAGGTGAACTGCAGTGTCTGGCTCAGTATAGAGACCTATAGCGTGTCTCCCAGCTCAGTGAAGACCAGTAAAAGAAAACCCTTCTGGGACTTCTTTTTAAATCTCTCCGTTGTCATTTTCATCACTAAACCTACAAAGAGGAAGAAAGGTATTTTAAAAGGAGAACTAGGAAGGACACAACAGTGGTTGTGCTTATAAGGCGAGGTACCGTTACTCAGAAGTATTTTGAAGAACACCTCTCCAAAGCACTGTGGCCATTTATACACAAGCCTGGCAGATGGCCATCCCCATTCCACACGATGGCACTGGCCAGTTTAAGGCAGTTTAGACACGCTCTTCATGATCATCTTCTGGCAATAAATATATATCTTTGTGTTCTTCAGCTAAATATTAACATCACCTCTTGGAATGCTTCATACAGTTTCTTGTGCCTGTGCTGGTGTTACCTGCTTCTTTTTTTAGAGAAATAAAATGTCAAGTGACAAGTTACTGAGTTTTTTTTGCTATCGGGGATTTACATTAACTATTTTCCTAAGATACATCTTTAGTAGCTGGGTTAAGTACTCTTTCTTTTCCATTGCTTGAGGAATACAGATAGCAAGCAAATCCAGAAAGAAGCATATGGCATTAATATTACTGGAGCAGGATTTTAATATTACATGAGTCCAGAGCGTCTGTGTATCTCAGTGTAAAAGGCCTTGAAGAGTCCATGATTCCAGAGCACTGAGTCTGTGTCAGTTTAGTCACAGGATGTCTAGAATTATCTTTCATAATTTCATATTGCTCACTTTGATTTTAATTAGGTGGAATTCTTCTCTTATCATATAGTATGCAAAGACCTTAAAGTAATTTATATTACAGTTTTCCCTGCATCTCTGTACCTCATTGGTGCATTCTGATTGTGAGCAAGATAAAAACTGTAAAAATATTACAGTGATTGCTGAAACAAGGCTTATGCTGTGGATTATGCTCATTATTCATAATTATCTCTTCACCTGAATGACATTGTTTTTCTTCTCCAGTTTGGATGATTAGAATTGCAAGAAAATATGGAAGTATTAGCCAGTAGAATTTTGATTCTTCCAAAGAAAGGGAAATAGAAAGTTATGGGAGCAGAATCCACTTATCACAGCAAAATTCAGGGCATATGTATTACTAGTTCTCCTTTAGAGTAGAGCCTTATGCAAAAAAAATCACTACTTGAAGAGATAGAGGGAGGTAATTAGAATTCAAGTTTAATTTTCTGTATGCTTCCATGTGAACAGAACATAATTTCTCTAAGCATTAATATAAAGCAAAGGGAGGGAAAGGACATGACATTGTGATAAATCTAATTTTCTAATTAATCTAAATGTTGAGAAATATATTTCTACACTATAGACCTGACTTCTGTTAATAGCACTGAATAATAATAATAATAATAATTCAGTCACTGCAGATTAATTTTCTTTTATTTAAAAAGTAGCAGGTCTTTTTGGAAAAAAACCAAGAAGTTAAAAAACAAGGAAAAATAGAGGAAACTGGGATGTATAAGTAGTGATATGATCTTTTTCATTATAGCAGAATTTGATATTTGGGTGGTCTTTCACATATTCTTCCTGTTATTCCCCCCCACCTCCCATCTTTCTCTGAAATCACAATTTCCAGTTCCATGACAGTGAAACCTGAACCTGGGAGCAAAAACGTTGATGGAAAATTCACAGTAGCTGGAATAGATGTAACTTCAGAATTATTAGCTGCTAGTATTTCAGGGCACTTGCTTTAACCCAGATATTCTGATCCTTCCTTACAGGCCAGTAATTCCTACTGTAAAAACAGAAGCTTAACCTCAGGCCAAGAGCATAATCCAAACATCCTAGACTTAAGATGTCATCCCAGTGTGGATGTGGATCTTAAACGTGTAGACGGCTTACATGCACCTCCACGGTGGCCTTTGAAGGTTCTCGTCAGCTGGTGGTGACTGCCTCTTTCTCAGCAAATGGCTGGGCCACGTGCGGCCCTTAGGAAGTGGGACAGCAGCAGTTATTTGGCCAGTTATAACCATTTCATAGGCTTTTTAAATTAACCCCTGTGTATCCATGTCTAGAACAGCAARAGACAATGGTAGTGAAATAGCAACTCACGCGAAAGCTTAAAAGCATTTGCAGAAGTTGTTGATCATGTAAGGTGAAATAGAACTGGTAGGTTTTTGCCTTTTCTGGTTGCAGGAGAGCTACAGCAGCCCTGTCATTATACAGCAGAAACCCCTCCCTCGTGTAGCTTTGTCTCTGCAGCAGTTGCATCATTTCCAAACATGTAGCGTGATGCTATTGTGTCATATCAGTTCATTGCAGTCTCCATTTCTAGACTGTTTGCCTAGTTTTAATCTTTGTTCTTTGCCTTCCCAGTCAATGCTGCCCAGCGTTATTACCCTTGTCATGTCTTTCTCTGTTAGATCGTGGTGACGGTCGCTTCTCTTTAATCTGACGAGCTGTTTGGGGCAGTGGAACAGAGTGACTATTATGTTCCACACAGAACCAATTTGGCATTTGGTTGAGAAAGGACATGTTATTGAAATGGCATCATAATAGAGGAAGGAGATGAGTGAGAATGGAAAACTGGAAGAAAAATAAGATCTATCCCCAAAATCAACTTTATGAGAAGAATTTGTAACAGCAATTATACATGGCATACTCTGTACTCTGTGAAAAGGAGCAAATAATTTGCAATGAATAATTCATTTTACTAATTTGGCTGTTTATCACTCTGTGGAATATTGCAAGCAGACTGCAGTGTCCTCAAATCTTAACCCTGTGGCTTGAAATGAAATTACTCATAAACAAGTAATCAGGTTCAACATTCATTGGTTAGACAATGCAAGTATATTTTGTAGGTGCCTTTGGTAAGGCCAATGCATTCTGCTACTGAGTTTGTTTAAATTTATCCTTCAGTAAGGAGAGGTTGGGGTGACTATGAGAAAAGAACTATTGGAATCAGAATATTTACTCACAAAATGAACTATTTTGTAGAGAATTTCCAGTTTCTAGGATTTTCTCAGGGCCAAAAATAAGAATCTGATTGATTCACTGTTAYTCCTTGGGCAGCCTAATTTATTCAGCATGAATTGTCCTAAGAGTTACTGAGAGTTTTAACTTTGTATATTTTAACTTTGTATAAGAAATACAAAAATAAAAAGAGAAAATATGTTGTGGGAACCTGAACAAAGAACTGTGCTAATTAACAGCAGCAAAAATAACCATGCCTTTCTTTCAAAAGTAATTATATGCAAAAGCATAGTTTGTATACAAAAGAATAATTAACATAGAAAATGCATAATTACATTACATACGAAGGAATAATTAAATCTCAGGTCTTAAATGCCTTATGAACAACTTCTAAAAGAAATGACTGCACTTTTGGTGCCAGTATGAACTGTAAGTTTCATGATGAATCCGTTTGTGCTAATCCCTTATTGCTACTTTCCCTCTTAAAAAACCTGAATGAGGAAATTTGCTGTAGGAAGGGAATAAGGTACCTTAGCAAGGTTACGTGAGATAAAGATGAATGCCACTGCCTGCAGATAGCTTAGTCTCTCTTACTTGGTGCTGTAAATCCTTCACTGTGATTAGTAATAAAGTCATGTTAAAACTAAATGCTAGCATCTGCAGAGGCTACCGCAAACTCCGCTGCAGTCAATGAGAATTACAAATCAAGCCCAGGTGAAAACTCCTAATCTTCCCAGAACTGGACAAACTGGAACCAGACAAACTTAAAGCTTGTATTATGTTGTATTTCATCTTGTTGCTTTATCATCATGACTCCATTTATGCAAGCAGCACTGAGGTTTTTGTGTGTTGGGGAAAACCAGCAACAATCTCTGAAATCTTGTATTGTTTGAGAAATGAAGGAGAAAAGCAAGCTCAGCCCTAGGAGATAAATGGCAGGAAAAGGCTGCACTCGTGCACCAAAGCTGTACAGCAAGCTGCAGAGCTGCACTCTGGCACTGGCTCCTGCTGCCCACCATGTGCCCGGCTCAGGGCATTGCTGGGGACACCCGAGACCAAGCTCTGATGTGATGTGGGAGAAACATTGAGGCTCTTGGCCCTCTGTGGCCATGACGGGCACTGTGCAGGGAGCCCAAAAAGCTCTGCTGGGTGCTGAGGCTCCTTGAATGCTTTCTGGGGAGAGCAGAGATTTGCCCAAAACTGGGCGAGTCTCCACATCCCTGAAGGACTCCCCGAGCCCTTCAGCGTGTGCTTTGCTTCCGGGTTGTATCCAGAAACGCTTCACTTCATGTGCCTGTTTCCCTGGGGCCAGGGGGGTCAGCATTTTGCTGGATGGATTGCAATTTACTTCGTACGGTGAAGTGAAACAATTCCAGACAATTCATTATGAACAGAATTTCAGTATATTAGGTTTCACGGAATTGCAGCAAATGAGCCTGTGGTGCGCTTTACAACGATCCCATTTAATAGCGTTCCATGGGATCATTTGTTGATTTTTATAGGCTATTATTGTTAACAGAAAGGAAGTTTAATACATTCATGAGTGACAGAAAATGACTGTGATAGAAAACAACACTCTTCCTAGCTAAATTCCTGAATATTCAAGTTAACCATTCCTGCAAAATTTTGACAAATATTTTATGTGATTGTGATGTCAAAAGATTAAAAATCAGTGGGACTAGACACTAGTGCAAAGCTTTACTTCATTCAGTCAGAATGAACTTCAGTCTTTGAAGTTATTTAGGTATCTGATCTCTGTTGAATTAATGAGAATTAGAAGCATGAAGTAGACTTAGACATCTTGCAGGGCTGAGCTGTTTATGAATTTTTGATTTAGCAGTCTTTGAATATCCCTGGACAATTTAGTTCAATAGAATTTTTTTTTTTTGCCTGAATAACTTCTTGAGTCTCAGAAACATTATTCTCTCTTGAAATCATTCTCTACCTAAGCCTCTGATAGAAAAATAAATGAAATTGTCCCTTCTGCTACTCTCTTTAAATCTTTGCTATAAGAGAGAGTTATTACACAATTTAAAAACCTACTTTACTGTGCAAGTTTGGTATGTTTTTGTAAAGTATTCTGTTCATTGCTTGGTAAACAAAAACTACAGGAAAGTAATGGGGAATAGTTCAGAGATAAGAGACAAATAAATCAAATGGAAAATGCCTCAGATTAGCTATATAATCTTATAAAATTATAAGAGTCTTGCAAATAGGTAGGTTAGCGTTGCTATAGGTAAACAGGCCACATATTAAGGGGAGCTGTAAAGGAGTTTTATACAGTTACCTATAATGTATACCTATCATTAAAAAGTCATGAGACACAGGCCATCTAAAGCAGTAAATCCATATTAAAGTTTGTCTTATAGTTCAAAATGCTTATAAATATGCTGGAGTTGAAAAAAGACCTCAATTTCTAAATAAACTTGTCATTAATTTTACATGAGTTATCATGAAAAAGAAATACAATACAATAGTTCTCATAAAATCATAGGTTATCATACACTGCTGTTTAGGACATAGTAGAAAAGGAGATTTATACAATGTTGGCAGCAAGCTGGGTGAATTATCTTGATCCCTTGAAAGATAGGGGACAAAAAAGTAGCATAAAGCTAAGTTTAGGCAGCACTGTTAAAATGGCCTACTCAAACTGGTCTCGGCTTTTCATTGTGTAGTTCTAAGTAAGTTCCCTTAAGAAGTGCAGCAGAAATACAGTCTAAACCACAAGCTGCTTGGTACGCGAGCAGCAAGTGATGACTTTTCAATCCTGTCACTTGCTGCCACAAAACTGAAATCGTTTAAGGAAAAGTGATTGGTAGCCTATGCAGGCAAAGCACTGAGAAATACTGGGAAGCAGCTTATAATAGCAGTCAGGGCTAAAACCCACCGGCTAATAGGAGTTCATCTCTCATTTCTGTAACTTTTTAATTATAAGCTCTTTATATGACTAAATTTAAGATAAAACAATGATCTGCATGTTCTCCTTGTTTAAGTTCTGTTGCTAAATAAGTGTGCTTGGTTGGGTGTGACCTCAAATACGAATAATAACACTAAAATTCAGTGATTATAACACTGCAAGGGTGTGATACTTTTGCTCTTCTGTAATTCCTACAGGCATCAATGTTGCTGGATCCAGCCCTAAAATCTTCAGAAATCAGATGAAAAAAAAGTTTAAACACTTTCATATCATATTATCTCTCAGTGCCCTTGCAGGAGGTAACAGGCATTTCTTTTTAATTGTCTAATTAATGATTCAGATTTTAGTTTGCAATTCTATAAAAGTAATAATGTCATAGCATTGCTGCTGCTATGACAAGATTGTAACCTACATATGAAACCTCTGAAGTTACAGCTAAAACCTGGAAATCTTCAAAGGGCTTTGGTTATAACAATATGACTGTAACAAATCAGTGGTTTCCTACAAGCACATAATTTGGATGCAATGTTTGTGCAAAAAGTTTTAGTAGAAGGTCAACTTAATTTCATAAGGTGTTTTTTCCAAAACTAAAGTTTTCTCTTCAGCTTCATAGATTATATATCATTTTAAGAGTTCAGCTTCTACAATAAATAAAAGAGGAACGGGCTTGTGGGGAATGAATGAGTTTGGGGAGACTGACAAACAGAAGTGAAGAAACACAATAAAATCTGTCCCAGAAGACAGTGGAAGTGGCTAACTTGCCCTTTATTAAAAACAAAGTGGAAATACCAGCAATTCAGGGAGCTGGAGGGACCTATTGG
Organism: Apteryx rowi; assembly: GCF_003343035.1. Lineage (NCBI taxonomy): Eukaryota > Metazoa > Chordata > Aves > Apterygiformes > Apterygidae > Apteryx > Apteryx rowi. Next base: position 216,429 of record NW_020449374.1, on the reverse strand, counting down.
TCATTTTTACCTCTGGACAGATTCTATAAATTTCAGTACAGATATTCCAAATATTCAGTGCAGAATAAGTGTTGGTTCCAAGCTCTTAGATTTTAGGATTAGCATGCAAATATGACTTTGATAAATATCAAATATATTATAGATGCTTTAGAAAAATTTATTTTACCTGCTTGCTTTTCTCAAAAATCAGGTGAATGGCCTCATCCTTGGGGAATAAGGGTATCTTATTTGTTTAGAAGGCTGATTTATTTTGCTAATATTTCAAACAATTTACAAAAACTTGATTTAGAGAAGGACTAAATATGTCTAAGCTTAAGAATGGCAGTAGTCCTAATAACTTCCTCAAAATAATTAACTACATGTGTGAAGTGACATAAATAATAAATTCATAATAAATTTGTTTATGCATTATAATTTCATACAGAAACACAGTAAAATCAAAGCTTTAGTTTCTCTGAGTCTGTACCAGAATGCTTGCTGATCTCAATAGTGCAGAATGAGGTCCTGATGTCTTGCCACGCTAACAGCATGTTGGACAGATTGGTTTTGTTTTCATCCTAAATGTTTCATGTTCTAAGATGGGTACTGACAGTACATGATCAGTACATTCCTCCTACTGCCTTTTCCATGTCTCCTCCTAATTTCCCATCCTTTCTGTCAGGTTTGGGCTATTGTCCTGAATTATCATCACATCTACTGTTTTCTTAGTTGTATTACATATGTTGTGGAGTTAACTTTGCTTGAACCTATATACTGTTGTACATTATATTTTATTTAACAAATTTGTGCCAAAGCCCATTGAAGTCAAAGAAAATCCATTTACTTCCGTGGAGTCCGAATCAAGTTCAGAATAGACTTCCTGCTTCCGTAAAAATGGGTACTGCAGTTTCTGGATTAAAGGCTGCCTGTTGTCTTTCTGGCCAACCCCTGGCAACCTGTGTAGGTGACACCTGGATGACTGAGAACTTCCTCAGGGCAGAGTTTCTGTCTGCAAGGATGTAATTTTAAATGATTGTGCCTGAGGTCTGGAATTAAATATTGCTAGCATCTGTCCAAACCTTACATCTGACCAGCTTTAGGCCTGCGCAGACGGCAGGCGACGCTGTGATATTACCAGGTGTCTCCCTCTGTTGCCGCTGTAAGAGGCTGGCAGCCCTTGCTGATGGTCTTTTAAAAGTCAGAGAGCTCAGATACTAAATCAAATGCTCTCAAATACTTGAGAGATCAAGTGCTTGAAAATAGAAGGATTTTACAAACTTAGCTTTTTGTGTTGTTGTGGAGTGTACTTTCCAGTGGTGTGAAACTGGTATTTTCCAGCACTTCCGTTTACTGCTGGCGTCTGTCATCAAGCCCAGAATGCGGAGAGCAATGGGACGAATTTAACTCGGTGTCTAGCCAAAACACAGTCATGATGGCTATTTGCCTGACAAACTTTTTCGTGTACTAAGCATAACTAGGAGCCGCAACTYGCTCAGACTGGAGAACCACGACTACCTTTACATCGACATGTGACTATGGGAAGTGCCAGTGTGCGCTAAGYGTTGCAAGTCAGTTTAATTGAGGCTATTGACGTGAAAATGAGCAAAACTGTGACTAACAAAATAATTCAATGCTTTTATAAAGCAAATACCTTTTCTCTAAACTGCTTCTATTCTGAATAACTAATCTTAAAAAAAAAAAAAAGAAGTGTATAGACCTTCTTAATTTATGGGTGGATGTCCATCTACACTGCAGTGCCCTAATACTAATATTACGAGTTTTTGATCTTCAAATTCAAAGGCATTTCCTATATGTTCTTAGCTTTCTCTAACCGTGTAATCTGTAAAACCAGCTGAAGCATCTTCCCTCAGCTGGAGCTGGCGTGGAGCTTCAAACTGTCTGTTTCTTCAGGGTTTCAGACTACTATTAATTATTCTGTAAGAACTTCAGATCGCTGAGAGGCCTTTCCTTTTGGCTCCCATTTAGGCCAAAACATAATGACTAGTAAGCCCAAGCAGAGAGGCTAGTGGATTAATCATGAGCTTCCTGCAATAGTTTTGAATATTCCTGGATCCTATGAATCTGTCACCCTTTCATATATATTTCATGATTTTCTTCTTCTGTATTCATTGCTGGTGGTTCTTTTTAAATAGTAAAGATGAAGAAAAGACTTAAGGGTAAAGAAAAGGGTGGATTCCAAAGTATGCACAGTTTCACAAGAATTCATGTGCCTGGCAAACAGCTCCCTGAAGCTTTAATAAATGGGGCGAGGGGAAGGAAATCCTCACAAAATGAGATAAGTTGCTCATGGCTAAGGAAATAATCTTCGTTGAACTAACAAGAAACCTAACTGAAACCATTTATCTCCACAGCAGGTTTATTAACACTCTGCTGCTTTTCTTTGTGTCAACATATCTACATGTACAAGCTTATGGAAAGTTCTGATGTTCCTCTCAGGTTATTTGCAAAAATAGCCAAAGCTTTAAATTACATAGCTGCTCAAGTTAATTAAGTTCCATTGGACCATCCTGAAATTTCATYAGTTTTGTCTCCTTATCACAGGACAGTTTGAGTTCACCAAGATAAATTATTCTATCTTCATTGTGGACATCTGTATTTTTCTCTTCCTTCAGCTGGCTACTTTCCTAAACTGCCGTTTGATAAAGACAGTTATCGCTATATATAGAGACAGACAGCTGTATGATCTATAGTTTTGTTGTGTGGGGGACTGAAAAAAGTTAATCACAACTGGAATGATAGATTGCAGTCTTAATTTCTGAAGGATTACATTGTTTTAAAATAGATTAGGAAAAGTTACAAGAATGTAATTTCAGCTTTCACATGTTGATACATCTCACTGGATGCAGTACAGATATTACAGCATATTGCTTAAATGTCATATTGCTTTTAATTGTTATTGATAATTACTCCATAATTCCAAAGAAAAGATCACACTAGCCTTTCAAAAATAATGAAGTATAACTATTTTTTTTACTTGTGTGGCTTGTCATTTTTTTCTCCACAATTCATAGTTCATCCAATATTTTCAGCGGATGAGCTGAGAAAAACGTATCAAATATTCTTTATAAGACTTTAACGTAAAAAATATCATCATATTCACACCTTGAAGGCAATCAGTGTTTCCAGCTGTTATGGGATACCATGTTAATTGAACTGCAGTCAYAATTATAATATATTAGAAAGTTAATAAAAAATTAATAAAGGCAACAATTTCTATCCTGCAATGTAAATATTACTGAATTCACTGTACCACCTGTCATCCCTATGTAAACAATTAGAATCTGATAACAAATCTCATGCCTGTGTACCTTTCATTTTTTGCTTCAATGCCACATTACTTGGGATAAGAACAGGAAATAAATATTGAACTTTTTTTAGTGACAAGTTAATATAGACAGATAATGGGCCTGCTAAGGCAACACTCCAGGCTGCAAGGCACAGCTGAGAGGCTGCAGAAGGGTATTCACGTTTTTAACACAGCAAATGATATAGAACTTYTGGGGCTGAAAGATGTTACTGTAATTCTATGTGATAAATTAGGTTCTGATAGAGACCAATAAAAACAGTCCTAAAACTATTTAAAGCTAAGGAAATTGCTAAGAATTCAGGTGGGAGTTATTCCAAAAGTAGACTTCAGTGTTTAATAAAGTACGATCCAGAGAACCTTGCAAAGTGTAGAAGAATTGCCGATGAATGTACCACATGTGAGCTCAAATGTCTATTGTATTGGACCGTTAAAACTTTGTAAAAATTGCTTGGAGACCTGCTCTGAATGAATTTACTGAATGAATAATTTTACTTCTACAGCTCAAGCTGAATGCAGTGTGATGAATTTTTCTTTCAAAAGCCTAATCCTGTTAAATTGTTACTATGGACAATTGATTTAAATCCACTCAAGTGAATGAGAGATTTTAGGATTGAGTTCTGGGAGTAAGGTTCAGAGTGCTATGTAGCATTTCCATTTCAGGAAGCTAATTGAATTTACTTGTCCCATCTTACTAAATCACAGAAATGGACCTTAGGCAGGTACATCATTGGGCAAAACACAGGAATAAGGTGAACAGGATTTATCTCTAATTCAGTGTACTCTAACATTGGAGTTTCAAATAAAAACAAGAAAAAATCTACTGTTCTGGGATTCTCCAGCAAAACTTGTCCACTATTGCCTGTGACAATGTAGAGACTGGGGGCAGTGGACTGTATAAACCTGTTTAAGCTATAAGTTATGAATTTACCTTTTTCATATACTATCATAGCATGTCTAAGTTTACGAAAGAGAAATGCACTCAGTATTAAAGATGAAAAATACAAACATTTATAAATAATCCTTTCCCTTCTGGCAATTTATCCACTGAATTGCATCCTGAGATTTATGAAAACCTCTACTTTAGCACGTATCTTTCAGCATACAGATCATCCAGCTTTGAACCATGGATGCCGATCTGTTTTTCTTCATTCATCCTCTCTCTAATGCTACCAGGTTATCTACAGGGCTTCTCCTTAAATTAGCTTTGAGAGAAGACAGAACTTAACAGCATAATACATAAAATATAATAATAATAGAGTATAATAAGGTTGAAACTTCTTTATATTGCCAGCATTATACTGYCTGAGAGGCCTAAGTGCCAAAAGTGCCTGAGAGGCACTTTTGACAAATGTAGAAACTCATAAAAACAAATGAGGGTTCCTGTGTAAAAGAGGCAAGTCAAGAATGAGTGATAGCCTAGGTCATTTTTCACATCTTTTTAGCTGTTGGTAGGCTAGTAACATTAGAACTGTTACTAATAAAGAACAGGTTGGCTGACCTGAAGCAGAACAAAAGAAATTGAGGAGCTTGTGATGTACTCTCTTTTCAAATTCTGAGAATGAGAGAGGCCACACTTGAGGGATGACTTTTATTTTCTTATTAATCTTTTCTCTTAGCAATCAAGCATTGATATGAAAATTCATAGTTTAATACTGATTATCTCTGTCTCTTACAATAATGCAGGAACATAGTTTCTTCACACGTTTGCTTCAGTGAATGACATGAGATAGGTACACTTTTCTTTCTCCTTCCTTCCTTAAAGCTAACAATAGTCTTCTAATAGGATGTATAATAACAGTGGCAAGTATAGAGTGGAACTGGAAACTTGAAGCATATTTCTTCTAAAGCCTCTGTGTATTAGCTCAATGATACTGCCACCAAATACTACCACTGACAAGATAAAAAATGTCTTATTTCACTAGTGTCTTATTTCACTTTTTAAGTTTTCCTGTAAGAGTCTAAATTTAAAGAGGAAGCTAGCTTCACCACAAAATACAACTGAGAATAACATTGAGAACATGAGAATTAACATTTTGGGCTGTTTTCGTGTTCTAGCACTCACTTCAGTTAGGATTTTCTTCTAGCTGTTTTGCAGTTTTACATAGACCCCTAGTATGATGGAGACTGGCTGAATGTGATGTTCTTTACATTATAAAGAACCTACTAAGGAAGCAAAAAAAGAACTACTAGGGATTTGTTAATTATGAACAGGCTGAAATTGTGGCATTGAAATATAGTTTCTATGCCTACTTGTTTCTAGTGATGATATAAAAACTTAGAGTCTAATACAATCTGGTTATAAGCAGTGACCAYGCTCACTGATTACAATGAGTTACTTCTACTTGTCTCAGACCTGTMGACCCTTTATTTGACTTTCTGTTATTGACAATTATTTTCCTTGATCTCAGTTTTCAGGCAGAGAAAAACAGGCTTGCAGAGAAGAGTAGATTTTATATTTCTAAAGAATTTTATTATTTTTAGTTACATTTGGAAAGTTTATTTCTTATGAATTGACTGGGGGGAAAAAATCACTGATTGCTACAGAATAGTAGACCTGATTTCAGAAAGTATTTAAGAACATTCTTAGCTTTACATATGTACTTCAAGCCCATTGCAATTTTTTTTTAACAAAAATTTTCAGGCAGCTTTAGCATCAGTGCTAGCAGGGATGCGCATTATGTTCAGTTACTGTCATTTTCAGTAGTTTTGAGTAGAAATTCTTTAGGCTTTTTCTTTTTTGGGGGGGGTTTATTTTTTTTGATCAGTGTCTTCCATTTGGCCTGATGCACTGCTTAAGGCCGTTTAGAGTGTAGTTTTTTCTCTGATTTGTACTTAAGTAGAAGGTCTGTGCATCATGCATAGACAAGTTTCATCTCTGCTAAGCACTGATTTATAAACTTGAATTTATATACTTGAATATCTTAGAGGAAGATCACAGACTTGAACACATGTAGAGGTGACAGGGAAGAGGAAGGACAGCTTGAATTCTGCCCAGAAAGCAAAATGTGTCTAAAGCAGCCTATTGCAAGTAGTAGCTCCTTCAGGAGTCATCCATGCCAAAATAGCCATCGATAAATGGCTAGAAACGGCTGACCAACTCTTAAAAACAGCCTAGAGCTCAGGCAAACTGACCAGGGAGATGGCACGTGCGGTGCTGGGGAAGGGCGAGCAGCGCGGTGCTCCTCACCCTTGCAGCCAAGCAATTCCAGAAGCCATGGAGTTGCATGAGCTCTGCAGCAGGGCTAAGAAATGGGCAGTATTTCTCTGTGGGGAGGAATCATCCCCCACAAACCATGGGGAAGAAAGGAGGGACCTCCAGGAAGGAGTTTCCAGCGATGGCTGGATCAGCACCCGGGGCGCCGCGTTTTCCTTTCCTGTAGGRGGACGTATAGGCTCTTCGCACTGTCTTGGGTTTTGGCACATCTCTTGGTCTATATCCTGCCTTACTACTGCTACTATCCCACCTTACAGACTTTGCTCATCTGGCATAAAAAAATTATTATTTTGACAAAGGAAGTGCCATATGGAGTTTGTATGTAAAAATATGTATCAAGATATAAAATATTTTCTTCAGGTTACTTATTCTCTGACATAATGACATACTCCAGTTAAAGAAAATATCCTGTAGTTCATACTGGTGGGCTTTTTAAGATGTATTTAGCATTGTCCTAATTCTGCTTTTGTCTAAGGATTTGTTTTTTAATTTGATCTGAACCTCCTTGAACGAAGATTAAAGTGGTCCAAATTCCAGTTATATCTTTTGTGAGTTAATCCCCTCATGAAAGAAAGAAAGAAAGAAAGAAATCAAGTCAGGTCTGATTATAATCAACTGTGTGATTAATAAATCAAACCAGCCACACTAATCCAGGAACATAAGTAATGGGAAAAAATAATTTTTCCTCTGAGGCATTAAATTCAGAATACTTGGCTTCTTGCACCCTTTTAGAAGCAAATCTGCAAATTGCTTAATTCAGAGGGGTCTGTGTTGTTGGGGAGGGGGATGGCGGTTATCAGCTCTTCTCTGCCTTTTCTGCTGTTCCCATATAGAGCAAACCATTAGCATTATCAGTTTGGATAGCACTTTTTCACATTTATAATTCTGGAGCTAGTTTCCTGGAATTGTGCCCTGCTTTGAAACATTGTTTTTCAAGATTTGTCCTTCTGGATAGAAAGAAGAACATAAACTTTTCTTTTAAAATGTCATAAAAAATATTGCTCAAATATTTCCTTTTTTCCTATTTACAATTATCTCCCATTTTTATTAAAAGTATAGCATGACAGTCAAAAAAAAAAAAGAAGAATTTCCTGAGTTATGTCATTGAACCTTCAACAAACTGATGGCATACTGATAATTCCAAAGCAAAGCACAACATTCATGCACTGAAAATGGGAAGGATTTCATGAGAAACGTCCGTGCAACCCAGAGCACATCCCTGCCAGCCATATAGATTACTTGAAATTGATTTGAAAGGTAGCTGGGACTTTTCAAGAGCAAGGCTGAAGATGCTTGAAAACACTTRTGATATTGTAACTGACATCTGGGTAAAATGTAGCACACTTAACCTTTCTTCACCATCTTATGTAGCAGCCAATAAAAAAACCAAACTACTTCTGCTAAAACCATTTGGGATTCAAGATTTTTTTTTTTAACTGATCATTATATTGTGAAATTTAGAGCAATTGATGTAACATAATTCAGTTCCTATATTATTCTAGTTAAGAACTTAGTTTTCAGAAGACAGTGGCCTCATAAATGTAGTGTTTTGATGCCTGTCTGTAGTCTGGGCTAGATTAAACCTATGTCATAAGGTACTGAGCAGCAGCATGCGCTTCAAATCTGGCAGGATTAATAGTGAAMTGTTAATTACAAACAGTTTCAAAAATTTTGGATGTACATTGCATTTGAAGGTGGGCATTTCCAAAAGCAGGGTAACTGCCAGCTGTAAGCTGAAGTATTAGAAAATACAGATTTAGTGGGATCAGTACAGGTGGAATGTACTAAGACATATACAACTCTGAAACCCAGTTCCTCTGGCACATGATATATTGTCAGAGAAAAAAAAAATGTGTTTTTGATGGAGAAGGGATGATCTAATTGCAATACTCCATGCACCTCAGCTTTTTTTTTTCTTTTTAATCCTGTTTAAACATCTGAAGAACTCATACTTATTTATTCATGCATCTCCTCTCTTTCTCCACCCTTCATATGGAAACATTTGGATGTGGCTCCCTCTGATTAAGATAAGAGAAGTTATCTCTTGAAGACATGAGAGCAGCTTACACTTGGCATGAAAGAACCAAAAGAAACGTTGTAATAGGAACCATAGGAATGTAAAATGTAATTAAATACAGATCTATTGCAACTTCCTGCTGTCAAAAAAATGTTTTTGCTTTTCTCCATCTTGAGTTATTCCCAGATGACCTACAGTTTATGCAACAAGCTGATATGCTAGCCCACCACTCTCAGACCCTGGGAGGAAAGAGATCACAAGGGAAAAGATGTAGTTGTACATCACTGTTTCTATATTAGCATATATAGTAATATAGGATAATTTCACAGTTGTCATAGGAACCTTTCCCATTGGAAATAACTAGTCCCTAATCTAGTGAGAAGAGGTTTACATAAAAATCAACGGTAACGTCCACAAGATCTCATGAAAGAATTAAGCTGTTGCTGAGTTACGGCTTTACTCATTCCGTGACAAGCATAACTCTCCTATCATTTTGGATATGTGGACTCACACACGTTTTATGTGTTAAGTAGAATTATGAATTTATTTGGGGCCATTTGTCTGATTCATTGCTAATTCTTCTTTTTTTTCAGGACCTTCAAGACTGGGTACTGCTGTAAGAACTCCTTCCCATTGAATAGTGTATGAAGGAAATCAGCCTCCATTCTTCTTAGGTTCTTCATTTATAAGCAATAATTAATCATGTTAAACTACTGAAATAAAAATAGATGATGTGTAAAATAACTTCTTAATTCCCCTGCAGGCCTGTCTCTACTTTTCATTATTTAACTTAATTTTCTGTTAGTGGAAATTTTCTTCATATACTGGAGTGGTGACTTCCCCTACAATAACAGATCAGAGTTTTGATGGATTTTATAGCTTTCGATGAGGATCCTCTCCTGTGAAGTACAACCTTTTAATCCTCCAGGGATGCGCTTAGCCTCTTATAAGATCCATTCCATTTATCTGCAATGAAGCAAATAGTTCATTTGAGTATGGATTTTAAAATTTATCTCATACAGATCTTTAGGTTATGTTCTTGATCACAGAGAAATTTCAAATGTTGGATTTAAAGTTTCATTTTTGATTTTGAGTTTAATCCAGTATCAAAATAGATACATCTTCATGATTCAGATCCATAATAGGAATCTTTAAGAATATTTAGAATTGCATATTTTGGTCTCTGATCAACACATTGAATCATATTCTCCGCAGTGATTTTTATGTCTGGATGAGACTCTATTACTTATGGGCATACTTCAGAAGTGTGAAATTTCTTCTCATGCTCATTTCAGTGTTATTGACTCAGACTGAATTATCTTTATGTAATATTCAATAGTGGGTGACAAAAGGTTCTCTCAAAGAAGACTTCTGTCTTTTCACAAGCTGTACATTGTAGGATGATTCGAAAAGATCCATCATCTCTCTTTCTTTTTCCTCATTTACATTTCCACGAAGGAGTCATGGACAATGATAAGCCTGTTGCCAGTCTGATACCATTATTAAGTTGTCAGAGAAGTGTTTTTTGCACAATTATACAAAATTCTCTGCTGTGGTAGGATTAAAAGGCATTACCGGCATTCTTTGAGGGTAGAAAGGGCTACAAAAGACCTTTTAGTAACACAGAGAGTTTTACTAGATGTTTCTTTATTCTTTGCCTGCTGTTAATATAGTCAATACCTATATTTCTTGTGTATGTGTGTGTATATATACATATATATACACACAGACACACACATATATGTATACATTCATCTATGTATCTGTGTATATATATATACACGTTTCATGTAACAATTGATTTCAGACTGTTTCTGTTATTTATAACATTCTTTGCATCTTTTCCCTTGATTTAATGTTGGAAAGAGATTTTTCTCTCCAAAGCATATTGGTCAAACCAAGGATTCTTTCTTTTTCTTTTCTTTTTTTTTTTTCTTTTTCTTCTGAGAATTATGATCAATTGTAAGACTAGAGCACATATGTTTAGGAAAATTCTATTACATCTGTGGATTGATTACAACAGATGTGTAATTATTGTACTTACATAGCATTTATATGTAATAATCACATTTCATTTGTAACATTTTGTCCAAGTGTAATATGAAATCTGGAATAGGTCTTTCTTTCTTAAACTGCAGTTTTGGTCATACTCTTATCTTGCATGTTGAATCACTGCTTTTTGACTGTTGCATCTATGAGTTCATTTTTATTTTTGTCAAAAATATTTAATGCAAAAACCTGTTGTATAACATTTTCTATTCTGTATCTGCCTGTTGATTATGCAGGATGTGTTTATTCATTGATATAATGGTTGCTTAAACTAACTAATAGAACAATTAGGCTGAATTAAGGGCTAATAGCTTTTTCCTGTCCTCGGATCATTTGTTGAAAAGATGTCATTGATAGTTTTTTCATTTTGTTAATAGCAGTACCTACTAGTCTTTTCTACAGTCTGTGACATATGCTGAAATACTATCATATGAGATGTTCGCTGCATTTTCAATGTAAAAATGAAAATGTTATTAATTGTAAAATACAGTGCTGAAATTTCAAATCGGGATACTATCCTACTGAAATAATACTAAGCTGGGGCTAAACAAAGTCTTTCTCTGAAGGACTAGACTGGAAATAGTGTTTCTCTTCTGTGTTTTCACCTTTGTAAGGACTGTGTAGAAATTTGATTTTTCATTATTTACATACTGAGCAAAAAATGCCACAGGAATTACTTCCATATCATATTTAACTCCTTATAACCAGGCAGCAAAATTCTGTCTTTACTCCAGTCTTCCATTTCCTGCAGCACATGGAGGATCCCCACTGGTTCTTTTTTTGCTTTTATATTCTGTTAGAAGTCACTAAATGATTTCTACCGTGTAATATCTGAGAAGATAGAAGATATTTATAATTCATCAGATCATCCCTTCTGAAAATGAATAAAACATACACATGCAAGTATGCATCAAAAAGCCTCTTATGTTCTTGTAAAGCCAACAATTATTACCTCTGAAGAGGTCTCTGTGTCTTTGTTGGATGGTGAAAATCCTATTTTGTGTAATATTTTTTTCAGATAGTGACCAAGGAACTCCCCTCTTCCACCTTTTCTTAGCAAGAGTAAAGAGAATTCCATTAAATGCAACCTTTTCCTGTGAAAAGATCTGTTTACAGAACAACCAAATAGAAAATACAGTGTACTCTGCAAAAACGCATTACAAGTACATTTCATATGACAAATGAACACCATTGATTTTCCTATAGTGCTTTTCATAAAGACCATCTGTATATAGAAGGAGTCAATTAAATGCTGAAGAGAATAGAAAGGTTTAAAGCTGTTATTTAAATTGGAGTATTTCACAGGAAAGAAGCTGAGAAAGCAGCTCAGGATTAACTCTATCCTCTCCCAGATGTGAAAATTGAGATGGAAGGCTTAAAAAATRTGAGAAATTTAAGGAAGCATAACAAGCAGTCAAGGTTGTTGACTGATAAGAAGTCAGCAAGTGGAGCACTGAAGCCACCAGACGTCTGAAAAAGTTGCAGGGCCATTTTGATTCTGGTTCAGTGATGGAAAAGTAGTTCAGAGGAAGAAAGATTGATGGTAATATGGTCCTGCCTTTCTGAAACTCTAATATGGTTTTAGGTTGTTTCACTGAAAAGAGATGGGAAAGCTGATGGCATTAAATGTGTATAGTTCTGGTAAAGAAATATTTTTTCACTAAATGCAAATAAAATATGCTAGAAAGAAACAGTAAAGACTACTGACTTTTGTGTACTGCTGCTACAATAGTTATTCTAAAAGAATATTTTACAAAATTTTGCAAGAACATATGCCAGGACTCTAAAGTATTTATACATTTTATAAAGCAGATTCTTTAGTGACAATCTAAAAAACGCTATAGCAAATTGCATTTTTTTTTAAGAAGTGTAGTAGTTGTTGTTTTAAGAATTGCTTTATGCTGTGTTGCAAACGCTAAGCCATTTAAGAGCTTCATCACTTAGATGCTTTGAAACCTAAGATTCAATGTTAGGATTTTGCTTAAGTCACTTTTGAAAATGAAACACAGGTTTTAATCATGGGAAAATTAAGTATCTAGCCTAATCTATGCTTCTTCTGTAATGAAGAAAGAGAGAGGAGCCTTTTTATCTCACTTGTTATCAGCCACTCCCATCCCTGAGTTCTCTTTCTCTTTCTGCTCATGCAGAGGAATACTTTATAGTAGGGTTATTATTTCTGTCATGTTTTATATGGGTGGTATAATAAAACTTTATATGTCAGTCCAGTGATGTACTCTGTGTGGCTTGTATTTTATGAGGAGCCAAAGGCTCTGAAATCATGTGGATTTGCAAAAGAGTTTCAACATCCAGTCTCCCAGGAATCTGCTGAAAATTACAGACCTTTTTAGTAATTTATATCACTAAACTGCTGCATTTAGAAAATGACAGTAAAAATACACCTGTGCTTCTGTACTTACATTAACTTCAAGAAATATGTATGTTTCCAGGATGAATATAAATGATGGGACTTAGCAAAGAGCTTATCCTAGTGGGAGAATTTTCCAATGTTCAGAACTACTCCGTTTTCTGGCACATTCAACCAACGCGTTTGACTAAGGGCACCTCAGAAGAGACTTTCATCTGGCTTGGTATGTATGGCAATGGTCAAGTCTCCTATAATTATTTTATAGTGACCACCAAGTTTTTCATGTATATTACATAATCCTCCTTTGAAAATTTTCTCTGCTTAGGAGGGGATCTCATCAATATTCCTAATCTTCTCATAAATAATTCACTTTTCTCCTTTCCTATTAGCATACAATAAGTTTCAAACAAGTCATTTAACTGCCCATGATCTAACTACTTAAAGTTTTTTAAGAGCTGTTTTGTAAATCTTTTTTGGGGGGAGGGATAATTTTTTTACGTATCCTTCTAATCTTATTTAGAAACAGTTACGTGCATTGAATATTTATCTGGAATCATTTGAATTATGGACTAAAGCAAGACTGTCATGTTTCTTTAGATTTTCATTTAGATTACTTTCTGACTGTAAACAACCCCTGGAAGACTGAGTACTGTGATACTATCCTATTATTTTTTATATAGCTTAAGGAAAAAAAAGGTCCATCTAAGTATTACTGAGACATATACAGACAACAGTTATAGGTAACAGCCTGAAGTTAATGATTGATGGAATAAATTCACTGATACAAAGTAGAGGAATTCAGATGTAACCCTGTTGCAAATGTTACTCCTACTATGTCTTCAAAACCTGGAGCTTTCAACCCAGCACAATGCACACTTACCCAGCACAGCGCATATGTTTCATTTCTACTTTAGAGTGTTACTGACTTCAGGATTTTATGATAAAACTTCTTCAGTAAATGCTGGCACTTGAAAAGCTTTTCAGTTTAAATGGGAAATTTGCTGGCTGTCTATAAATAGGTATGGCTTTAGTAGCAGGAATATAATCTTGTTTGTCAATATTTCTCAACAGTTACCTGAAAGCATTCAGATACTAAAATTAAAAGAAAGCAATGAGAAAGAAAGCAAACACATCCCAATTTCCACATTCATTTAGTCTTAGCTCCCTACTGAGAGCAGATGTGCCGGTAATGCCAATGTTTTCTACATGATGATGAGTATTAGGAGCTCATAAAGAGGACCTTGCCATTGCCAAACAGTTGTCATCTAAATTTTTTTTCTCCAATCTTTTCACTTATTCTAAGTGAATGATGCAGTTTGGTCGATCCAGAGCTTGTTTGAATAGCAGCAGAGGTTTATCTGCCCAGGCTCTGTCCTGTAATGGGACCAGACTCAGTGTGCGTGCTCAGTGCAGTCCATCTCCCAGCGGTCATCGTCCAAAGCTTTCTGGAAGTGCCAGCTGTATTGAGCATGCGGGCACTATGCTGCACGACATACCATATCCTCAGAGGATGTGACTGTCATCTCCCGTATTGCCCTAGGGAAAGAAAACAATCAGAATAGTCTGAAGCTATCTACCATGTGAGATGCTTTTGGCAAGTGTTATGGCCCATGCCAGGCAATTGTAGAGCGTCTGGAGAAGGACATCAGGACATGTTACTTGTTCTGGCAGCTGCAACTTCTTCAGCCATTATTGTTCTTTGGGGCTTGGGGACGCTTCCCTGTTCAGTGCAGGGATATACACAGACAAATAGGAATGTGAATTGGAGATACCTTGTCTCAGATGGGGACCACAGGAAAAAAGCTCCCAGGAACAGACCCTGGGGAAGAGCTCTTGCAGGCTGGGAGCTGGACCCTATGGGACTTTCAGAAAAGCAGAAGATGGGGAAAGTCTCTACGTCTGATTCATCATCTCAGCATTCATACTCTAGAGCACTTAAAATAAAGATAAAGATAGAGCAAAATCTCAGAATCATACTCCACAAAAGAAGTGCTTTTCTACATTATTAGCTATCTCAGATTGCCAACCTAGAAATTGTAAAAGGTCAGTTGCCTTGTTTGACAGATTTCTGGTATTTCTTTCTTCTAGTCAAATAGAAAGGAATATTAGCTTTATTCAATTCAGCCATCACACTTCCAGATCTAACTGCAGTCTCAAAAGACAAAGCTTATTGATTTTTTTTTTCTTCTTAAAGTTGGTGAAAGCGATAAAGTCAATTGATTTTTTTTTATTATTTTTTTAGGGGATGTTCTGGTTCATTCTGTTATGAAATTTTATGTATGGAAAAAATCACATCATTCATAACAGTTTATCTGTTCTTATTCTAAATTAAGAAGATTCACTCATGTAATCATCTATTTTTGAACAGGAGTGATATGCAGGAATTTTTATTTCAAATACTAACAGATCTTCAATAAAAACTGAAGTGATATGGCCTCTTTTTCAATTCATGAGTCTAATATTAAGCAAAAAGGCACTGGGAATAATATCACAGTACCTTTCTCCAGTTCCTCTGAGAAATCTGTTCGGTTTTTATTCCACTCTTTCTGTTAGAGTGGGATTCATCTAAAAGGTAAATATATACAGTGAAGCTACATTTGAGTTACTTGCCTGTATTTCCTTTACAGTTAATGGAGAGAAACACATGTTTCAAAGGCTTAAGTCATCTTATCCTTAAAGTAGATGTCTAATTCAAGCCTGATGTATCATATTTTATTTGTAAAAGAATACTAGAGTAATTAGCTCAGATACTGTGGACCTCAAAAGTTAGCTGAGGTGAATCCCTCCCTAACAGCCCAGCTGCATTGCTATGCATCCCAGACTGTAAATCTACTTTCATAGGCAAATGGGTGAATGTTTTCTTCCTTTGCACATGAATACTGTCTTTGTACCTGAAAAGCAAGAAAAAAGCATTTCAACTCATTGATGCTGAGATGCACATAATTTCATGCTTCTGGGAGAAGAAGAAAGACGCTCCAGCAAATAAGCTAATTAATTTTGCTTCCTGGGAAATATTCGAAGAATTAAAAGAGGTGTTACATATTTAAAATTAGGGAATGAGATATGTTTTTTTTAATGGAGGAAGCTAGCTCATTTATGTTACCTCAAGTAAAATACGCTGGTTGCATCAGAATTTGGAATTCCATGAAAAACTTTTCTTTAGAAATCCAGCTCTCTAATTGACAGAAAGTACAAAGATGGTCCTTGTGGACAGATACCCAACCACCACCACTTCTGGCTAATGGCTGATATGAGTTTAATGAATATGTGCTTTTTTGTGTTTTTTTTTTTTTTAATTCCTGCTTTCTCTGTTCTTAACCGATACAGTGATGGACACTTTGGAGAAGAGTGTATCAGGCTGCCCATCACCCATAAGATTAGAAAATTTATACAGCCATTTAGTGACCTGTTTTTTTTTTTTTTAATCAGGTGGTGGCAGTGGATTTTACCCTTTATTAATTGTATTATCCCCCTTTTTACTGTCTGTTCCATGGTCTAATGTACTGAATGTTTTCAGTTTGCTTTTCTTTGATATGATGTAATCATAAACAGGAAGCAGTTAACAATGTAAACATGTCCCCTTCCTTCCACTTAGCAAGAAAACATATGCTTAATTGCATCATTTTTAGGATGCTATATACTGCAATACCTCAGTCTACTGCTTTTTCTGATTTTGAAATTACTGTATTGAAGACCGCCAAAATCAAGATCCCAATCATGCAACTAGTGATTAATTTTAATTGGACTAGTACTTAAAATGTAGGTCCTATTGCATTCATATGCGTACTTTAAATGTATGAGTATGTGTTCATAGCATCCAGTCTAAATACATGGTGTTTCCATTTAAAGCTACTCTAATTATAATAGTTGAGTATCTGTGCCATTTACTTGCAGTGATCATTGACAATAATCAGTACTTAGAGTGTGGCAATTTCAGCAGGGTCATGTGCCCACTGAATCAATGGGACGACGACTTGAGGCTGTACTGCCTGCAAATAAAGGTGTCACAGGTTATAAGTTTAAGAATATATATGAAAACTAGATTCTTGTTCATTCATATGCTTGCTTGTGTTTCAGTGTGCAAAGGTGAGACTTAAAATCTAAGTGGAAAACAGATGTAGTTTTTTCTTGCCTGTGTAACAAATTCATCTATTTCTTCAYGTTATCAGTTTACAGTTCTTTAAGTCACAGTGGTCAGGTATGTACTTTGTGCACAGTGCTGGTAATGATCAGAAGATGTTAAGGGTTCCCTGATGATACATACACTTTTAGAGGGACAGGAACATCCTGTCTATGCTGACACTTATTGTTTCTCTGGTGAGCTCACATATAAGCTATGATGTAGCTATGTAGTGCTATTGCAATTTTACTTCTGCATGTTTTCAATTAGTTCCATTGCACGTGAGAGAAACTCAGCTGCACATGCTGGTTCATTTTGTCAGCTGCAGCTACCACAGGTAATGTCACAGGTATGACAGGCCCTGAGCTTACGGCATGATAAGATTTCTGGGAACTGCTGTGTCTGCTCAGAGCCCTCATCAGTGAGTGAGGTTCTCTCTGGTCACTGTTTTCAAAACTGTTTTCTGTCTACGGTTAAAATTGTTTCCCTTACCCATCTCACAGACTGAATGTACTGTGAGCAGCAGTCTAGCATAACTCTTTACAACAAATATGGAGTTTGTTTATTTTTAAATATCAAAGTCATTTAAATATCAAAAGAACAATAACATTGTTCTCCTTAATTTTCTAACTTATCCAACAGAGCCAATCCTGAGTGCCAGGTTTACATTCATACAAACATACATTCATTAATGGAATACAAATGGTAAGTTCATGCTAAGAAAACCTTAATTTTTATGCTTTGTGTCACCAGAGCACTTTATTTAAATTATAACTTTCAACTGCATAATGTTCCATTTTTTTCAAAAAGCATATAATATTTTCTTCTTTTAAATGCAGCATATATAGCAAGCCTAGGACTCAAATTAGTCTACGACTATAGCTGAGAGAAAGACTTTTTTCTTTTATCAGACTGACTTTTTTGTTATTATCTTATTCACACTGCAACTATTTCTTGAAGTGAATAACAGAATTGGACACGGTAAGTAACATGTTTTGACAGTTTATTCCTCAAAAAGGTAGAGAATAAAGGAAAACATGTTAGTAGTGTATCAGCAATTTCAATTTATTCGCTAGGTTCAAAATATCTTTAAGAATATTATGCCAATATCATACTTCTGGAGATGAATGACTTCTCTTTTCATAAGAARTAAGTTTTAAAATTGTCCACGTTGGTGGATAGAAATTCATGTCATTTTAAATTAAGGGCAATTTGAGCTGTCTATGCAGTATTAATGAGAATCCACCAGATGGCATAAGAAAATGAACCTCTAATAGAACTTTGTGAATGTGGTTTTTTTTGGTTTGCTGTCTTATTTTGTCAAAAAAAAGTCTTGTTTTGAAGTAAAATTTTTGTTCCTTTTGATGTCAGAATGTTTAAAAATCAATTAAGTGAAGCATTTTTTCAATTCCTGGGTATTTCTGGGAGACAAACTAAAAAAACTGTGGTGCCACAGAATCTGTTTCTTTTCCTTTGTCCTTTTACAAAAAGTCTTTTTTTCTGATAATTTTAAGGCATTTCTCATCACCAAAGTCCTGTTTAGATCCTGAGTGAACACAGCATTTAAGTGCCTTCCTTGTGTTAAGCACTGGGTGCCTCCTCCAGTACAAAGCTGAAATTTAAAAGTACTGTTGAACTGGGGACCCAAATGATAAATTCCTTAGACCAKGGAGCCAGTAAATATTCTCTTAGCTTTAAGACATAGGTGATGGTCAGAAAAGGACTGTGGTGAGCTTGGCACATTCATTAACGCTTGAGATTATTGAATTAAGTTCCAGACACATGTGGAGTGTGAATATTGACCTGGCATCCTTCCAAAACAACTATAGAAAAAAATCTTAATAAAATTCTCTCTAGAAACACCCCTATTGATCTTCCATCAATGCCTTCAGTGAGTTCAGGGAGAAGTGCAAGTGAATAAAATTCCTGCTCTTTTTTTCTTCACTTTTAATAATTCTTTTAACAAGTTTTTTAGGCTGGAGCTAAGAAGGCTTAGGAAATTGGATTGCAGTGAGCTAAATACGTACTGTAGCCTGAGGAAGATATTAATTTTTAACATATTAATTTATCCTCACAGAAGTCACATTTAATTGTTTCCAGGTTCGCTCTACATCATTTTTATTGAAGCTAAAATGGGGTCAGATTTAAATGCATCAGTGCTTCAAGTTCATCAGTAATTAGCCCAAGATACTGTACTTATAAGCACGTCTTGGAGTCATTACTCAAAGCTCGATTTCCCTAACCCTAAAGTCAAGCAAAAACTCCTGCTGACTTTACATGAAATATGATCAAATCTCCACACTTGGCCAAAATTTCTTTGAATTAAATGGGATAGTACTGGTCATTCTGGCCAGGTCTGCATCAGAAGGCAGAAAAGCAGAATACGAAGAGATCTGCAGAGCAAAACAGCTGGCACTGGTGACTCAAAATCAACTCAACATGTATTTTGGGACTTCTCTCCAAACTGCTGTAGCTCAGTTCTGCACACGGCATACCCAATAGCAGCTGGCGTGCATTAATAACACCTCGTCCCCTTCGGCCTCACCTTTATGAGCTCCAAGACCCCCTAGAGCAGATGCACTTGCAGTATGTTGGAACAGGAGATTTGCTTCAGAGCTGAGTGCAAATGCTAATGTGAATGCACCCTCGGTCATTCCAGAGGACATATGGTTTGAGTAATAAGGACTGATGGATTATATTCCTTATTTGCCTTTCAGTGATTTTCAAACTTTCCAAAAGAAAATGAGAAATCCCCACAGGTGTGTTCCTCTTACCTCTGACTTGCTATGAATGCTTTAATGGTTTGAAATTTGATCAAATAATGAGAATTTCATGCAGTTTGGTCCCACAGATGTTTGCCTGATTTTTAAATAAGAAAGGTCAACAATATCCCAGCTTTTTCATGTTCTCTTGTTTTGTTTATCTCAGGCGGAGATGAACTTTACAATTCAGGAATTTAGAGGAAAATCTCAATGCATTTTGCAGTTTACTCCATAAAGAAGGACTCATCTTTGGTTTAAAATAAACAGTCACAGTCACCTTTTGACCACCCTCAAGATGAAAATTTTTTGTCCTTATGTATAATCAGAATTTCCCAGGTTCCAACTTATGCTTGTTGTCTCTCATCCTCCCACTATCTACATTTGAGACAAGTTTGGCTCCATCTTCTCTATACCCTTCCATTAGAAGCAAGCCCAGCTCTCCCAGCTCTCCCCAGACACTGTGAGCTCCAGCCCCCGACCTTCTTGGTGACCCTTGGCTGGACTTGCTCCAGTATGCCAATGTGTTTCTCATACAGGAGAGCCCAAAACTGGACACAGCACTTCAATGTGGTCTCTGAAGTGCCAAACAGAGGGAAGGATCATGCCTGTCGACCTGCTGGCTGCTGCCTGGCTAACACCACATGGTTGGTCTCCTTTGCTGTATGGGCATGCTGCTGACTCACGTTCCACTTCTTGCCTGCCAGGACCGCCAGGGCCTTATCTTCCAAGCTGCTTTCTGTATGATCAGCCTGTTTCTCCAGCCTGGCCAGGATCCTCTGGGTAGCAGCTCTGCTCTCCAGCTTATCCATCACTCCCCTAGTTTCTCCTTCTGTGGAAATTTATGGCTCTTGGCATGTTTTTGCGSCCACTTTCAGGAACACTCTTTGCTCGAGGTGTTGTAAGATACACTGAAAAAGTCTGTGAAACTGCAGGCACCGTTTAGACTGATGACATCTCTGCAGTATGTATTGCAGCCTGAACACTCTGTGACTGGAGTGGTTGGTGAGAATTTGTCTACAAGCTTAAACATCCAGGAGCAGCTAAAGATTGCTCTCTGAAGCTTTGCTGAAGCCTCTTGTGTCTCTGTTCCAGGAAGCTCCATCAGCCTTTGTTAAAATAACAAGGAGCAGAACTTTTGCAGCGATACTATCAAGCATTTTACTTTCTGTAAAGAAGACAGAGGTTGACTGAACATAAAAGTTACTTAGTGAACAAAATAATACCTTTAAGAAGCCATCAGACAAAAGCTATCCTACGTGGATAATGATTTCTGAGTCTGGGATAAGTCTTGGGTTCAGCCAGGGCACTCATGTATTTTGCACTTCTTCAAGCTTTGTATAGCTGTGAGGATTATAAACTGAAAAAATATATATTATTTATTGTTTGTTTTGTGGTAGTACCAATATGCCAAACAGCAACTGTGAATGTTTCACATGGCATGCATATCTATATGCAGGTACAGACCCTGCCCTAAATTTCTGAAAATCATGGTTATCAAGGAAAATGCCCTATGGAAGTGCATTGCAGATCAATGCAATACTCTGGAAACTTTTCTGGTTCTGTGGTGTTCACGCTAAAGCCAGTAAATGCAGATGACACTGGGAGCAATTAAAGCACATTCTACCTATGCGTTGGAAAGTCTTGCCACTAAACGTACCTTAACTGTCACAGGTGGAGTGACTGTGTGAAATCAAAAAGCCTAATTAGTACTGTTAAGCACATAACAGCTTTTGCGGTGTTGTGAACTCTTTTAGATAAAAAGCTAAATTTATGCTGGGTTTTAGTCCTTAAAGCAGGACCACATGTAGCAAGACAAACTGACAATAGGAAAATAGGCCCACTGCAGTAATTCACATAATCCTGTAATCTAAATGCATATATTAGAGTACACACCAAGTAGGGGAATTATCTTCTATTATTGTTTGTTTGTTTGTTTGTTTCAGGTAGATGAAGGTGTCATAAGATAATTGGGACACTCTGCAGATAATTATAATTTATTTTACCATAAAAACAAATAGTAAAGAATTATTACGAGGTGTTCCACCAGATAAGGGTTATATATACATTCTCTTTGTAAACAATAGGAGTTGTACAAGTGTATCTGATAGAATAATATAACTCTTTCTAATTGGTAACATCCGAAGGAGGCATCAACCTATGTAGTCAGCTTAAAACATACACTGAAATCAAAAGATAATGTGCAGTCGATAATGTGTAGTTGAAAGGATGCATCTCTCAGGCATTTGATTAACCCCAGATCTCTTGATTTTGATTAACTTTTTTTGGAGATTTTCAACTTTTTCTTCTAATTCTGGACAGAAAAAAATATAAAAATATAAAACTTTGAAAACTTGATGGAATGAAAAAAAGACAGTTTCTTTGAACAAATCATTTTGTAGTTTCTTGTATCTGCGCAGCAAATTTCAAACTGAGACTGACTGCTCAGTGTCTCAAAATCAACTTTCTGCTTTGACTGGACTGAAGATAGATAAGGGAACTGAAGCATGGGTTTGTATTCCAGGCATTCATTACAATTCAGCATTGTTTAATGTGGTGGGTTTGGTTTTAATCAAATATAGTAATAGGAAGAGCTGCAGATTACACAAGCAGGACKCTGTTACTGATCAGAGACAGAATGGTCATGACATTCATAGCTGTTGATCCTAAATTTGAGGAGACTAACAATATCATTAAATAGATTAAACAACCAGTATCTATACTTTGATTCTTGGTTTTCAGTTCTCATTTTTATTTCATATTTTCATGTTGCAGGTCAGTTTTTGCTATTTTCTTCTGGCACATTTCCGAAAAGTTCATCAGAAAATTAAATTTTTGTCAGCCGTGGAATGCCTCAATAAATTAAAAAAAACCTTGGCCTGTCCCATTGTTAAAAACTTCTAAATGGCACTGATACTATAATTCAACATCATTTATCTGTCATGAGAACTGCAGCATGTGGAAAGTTGATGGGACAAATAAATCACTGTTTTCAGTTTCTAGCAAATAAGAACAGTGTACTGTGGTGCCAAGAATAATTTGCAGTTTAGCAGTCTCCTGACCAACAGTTTTTAAAGCATCATAACAGATTTCTTTCCAGCAGCATGACTAATAGTCAGCTCCCACAGAGCAACTTTATATTCTGGGACAAATCTATATTTATTTATCTGGATCCAAGGAAAAATACATTAAGAACCCCTTTTTGTCCTATCTCCACCTATCACTACTAGAGAAAATCCTGCTTCTCCCGCTCATAGGATTTCTTTTGAGGCAACAGAGTGACTCGCATTTGGATTTGGCTCATAATTATGATACGAAGCATATCTAAATTTTAGTCAAAATCATTGCATAAATAAAACTGAGATATATTTTTGCTTCTAGTCACATAAGAGAAAACATACCAATTCTAAGAAAAAAGTAATACCTCTAGTGTTAAGATGACATTTACCAGAGAGAAATTCTGCTTTTCTTTTACCTTGCTATTTTTCTATATATTTGGTAAAACAGAATACTTCCTGTCCTAAATTAAAAACTTGATTTTAAAATGCAGTGAAAGAAAACTAGGCTTCCGTAGGCAAATTGTTTCAAAACTTAATATCCCTTACTAAAAAAAAGCCACTTGATTTTTTTTATCTTAACTAGTCTAGTATTAACATCAAATGTTGGATCATAGTATATCTTTTTTTGTTAATTTAAAGAGATATTTTCAGAAGTCTCCAAATGGGTTACTGTGAACATCTCTTGATTGTCTCTCTTCTAACATAAATGTTTCTTCAGTCTTACCTTCAAGGGATAAAGTCCTGACAGGTAGTCATTTCTGTAGTTCTTTTTTGAACCCTTTCCAGGGTATCCGTTCCTTTTGAGAGAATTCATATATGAGGATAGATTGTCAAAGCATGCTATTTCTTTTTCTTTTTTCTGTAATAGCTCCTGCTTCAGAAACTGATGGCATATTGGAGGTACTTCACTCCCATAAGTCTACATGACAAAATGTATTAAGCCTATTGTTCAGACTGAAAATTTGGTGAACCTCTATGTGATACAACCATAATACTTTTTGCACTAGTTTCTCTATATTAAAAACAATCCAAGCAGAGTTAAGAAAATAAAGGTCTCCTTTCTTGTGTGACATTGGTTGATTTTTATTCTGATTATCCCATGCTGAGATAGAGGTCGTGTTGTTGTCCCATTGTGACTTATAGGAACCTCTTGGAAATTTTTAGGAATGATACATTCCTAAATGTATTTTTAGGGGAATGATACATTGTCACATTATCTGACCTCCTCTGTCATCAGGCAATAGCTGAGTACTAGGGCACATTAAAAACATTTAACTTTTCCAATTCTGTGTTTATTTATCTTTCAGTCCTTTATGGCCAGTAATTATCAACACGCACTCACTAAAGTGTCCTTAGGATGTCTATCCTTTCCATATAAAGAAAGGAAAATTTCAGCTTGAAGAATAACTCAGCTTTCTTGTAAATGAATGACTTTTGTTTCCATAAATAGCACCTTAATTTTAGCTCTATTCTACTTTAAATTCTTTTCACAGCATTACTATTTCTGTATGCCTGACACAATACTATGTTACGGAAATATTTGGAACCACATTTTCAAAAGCAGAGTCATTAAACCAAATCTCTAACAGCTTTTCATTCTGAGTTTTTCATGTGTAATATTGCAATTGCATTTGTAAACTACCAATATTCTCTCAAAGAGGGTGTTCTGAATATTTTTGCTAGAAACATAGTTTTGAGGACATACGGGCCTTTGAACAGGAAAAGTGTAAACATAGAGGGAATGCTGCAATTACTTTGAAGATCTGTCCAAGATCTGTTACTGCTTTGTAACTCTAAGGAGAAAGTGCTGGCATTGGGGGATTTGGAGACTTGAGCACGTTCTAGGGAGCCTTAGATTAAGAGCATGGTGTATTTCCAGAGTCCGCTCATATACATTGTAGTTTGTTTATAGACCTTCATATTGGCACATCGTGCATTGCTAGCTAGCTAGCTAGCCTTAAGAAATCCCATGTTATTAGGAGTTAATTTTTATTGCATGTTCTAAGTTGGTTAAAATACCGCTTTTCCTGAAGCCAATGGTAAATTGGCCAATTCTTTTCTTTCTTTAGACTGTAAACCTTAGTGCAAAGTCAGTAGCATTATGACAGCAGCAGAGAATTTGGCTTTTGTACTGTTCTTTTTATAGGAGTAGGGATTTACTTTACAGAGCTTTGATGGTTGTTTTTTTCACTCTGGCCAGTGACAGGACTCAGCTGATACCAAAAGCAATAAGAATTATTCTTTGCATTTAGTAACGACTATTCTTATTTATCTCTAAGCAAAGAACTCTGTGGCCATCTATGTCACCATGGCTGTTAGTAACTACTGTGAAAAAAAACCTGTTTTTTTTAAAATCCATATTGTGTCATTTAATCAGGTGATCTTGGAAAATCTTCTAATGATTCTGTGATTTAATTTTTATGGTAGCACCAGCTTCAGAGAGGACAGACAAATCCTGTGATGAAAGCAGAGGATTTCCAACACTGACTTGGTCAATGGTTTAAAAACTCAGTTTTGGTAGAATGCGAAACAGCAAGACACTCATCTTCTTATCACTCTGAGTGTGTAGATGATTTCTTGATTGCTTTAAATGAATACCTCAGTCAATTGCTCTCTGACTTATAAAAATGATACACTAGGCTTAAAGGTAAAAATACTGCCTATTTTAAAATATATTTTATTTATGAATCKAAATACAATAAAACAGGATGTTTAAAGATGAAAAGATAAGTATCTTATGTATCTTCTGTATAGCCATATCTGATATCTAATAAGAACAAGCCCTTCCCTGTGGTTAAGCCATTTGCCATAGGAGCTCATAAAAAGAATACCAATACACACTAATAGGAAAAAGCATATATTCCATAACTTAAAGCATGCCTGGCCTCTTCCTCTGACAAATTCCTCATTAAGGAAATCTGTAGAGAAGATGTCTCCAGCATCTGGCACAATCCCCAGAGTAAGAGAAATGCTCTGTGGTTGGAATTCATTCATTTTGTGTCATTCGAGTGGTGCAAAGTAGACAGACAGAACAATCCATCCCCCTGTGTTTAACAGAAAAATGGATAGCAACTGTTGAAGAACTTACTCCCTTTTCCACAATTTGGGCGTTTTTTTTTCTCTGCCATCTTAAAAGCCCATCACCCATAATAAAAGACAATGTTGATTCTCTGTTTAATTCATTCTTAATGGAGTAATAGAGAAATAATTCCTATAGAAACCAACACTGGACCTCAGTAAGAGCTGGATTGGCTGCTTGGCTGTGTGAGTAATAAGAATCTCTGCTTGCTTATGAAAACCACAGCATGTTCTTAAAATCAAAAAGAATGCAGCAGTTCAAGGTAACTGAGTGTAAGCGAACCTTTTCTTGAATGACAAATTCATAAGCCTTGGCTGGATATAAAATCCTTCTCTTTGCTGTGTCATGCTGCAAGGTATATGAATGTTTGTATCAGGCTCACTGTGAAATTACTGCACAGGGTATGAATGAAAGAGTAATTCTAAACTCTCCATTTCTTTTGTGATTTTAGCATTTTAATTATTTCAAGGAAAGGAGGACAGGAAAATAAAAGGAGAATGAATATAAATAGTTATTGTGAGGAGCAAATACGAAGTGCAATATCATGAGGAGCATGCATACTGCAGATGTTACTCTAAATTTCAATGTACAGGTCAATAAGATAAGATCATACATTCTCAAATCCCTGCTTATGTTAATACCATGGAAATTAACTGTCTATATATTTATTCTTGTACTTAGTTATCTATCCTGGAATTTTCACAATAATTAATGATTATTTTTGGCAATTGTGGTGTTTTTTAAATATAAACAGTTTCTGTGAATTGCTTCTTCCTGAATGACTATCAAAATCCCCACCCACAAAAATCTGGTGTTATGTTATTAAGGTGTTGTTTGGGATGATGTTTATTCTCCATCTCACTCTGTCAAGCATAAGAAATGCCAAAAGGCGCCAACATGTGGCCCACCGAGGCCAGTGCTCTGTCTCCAGCAGCAGAAGCAGCAGGTGCTCCTTGGACAGAGGCCCTGGATGTGGCCATGACGGGAGGCCGGGCCACAGGCGAGCCAGGAGTGGAGCCTAACGTCCATGGATGTCATCGCATTATTCCTCAACCTTCAGCAATGAGTGTACAGCTAGAAGTGCCTCTTTCAAGCAAGACTGCCTCCAAATTCCCAAAGATGGCAAAATTTTATAGTGTCTATTCTGCTAGACCAGCTGAGACTTTGTGTGATTTTATAGTAATGCCTTATGCCAGGTGCTTTTGAGGAGCTTCTCCTGCTCCATTAACATTTTCTCCACTTACTTTCAAGTTAGGGAAATCACCTTCACCTGGCTTATTTTGACCCTTGTGAATACTGATCAATTCCCCCTGCATCTCACTTTAGGTCCTTAAATACTTCTGTGCACATTAGCCTTAGACTTCTAAGAAAGAGCTGACCTTATAGCACATTGCTTCTGTATGGCTTACTACTGCAGCTGCAGCAGCAGCTCTGGACCAAAAATCATGTTACAGAAGCTCTGCAGACGTGGTGTTTCAAGTCAGAGTGATATCATTGTAAGTATGGTTGGAAAAAGCAGCACCATTCATTTAAGTTATGATACCATCATGTGTATCTGATTACACTGAATACTAAGTCAGCTGCATTTTTATCAGTAAATAAATGTCTAACTGAAGTTCTGTGGGAGCAAACCCAGGGAATGCTGAGGCTGAAGGCATTTTTGCTATTGATTTCAATAGAGAGTGTATTTACTTCAAAACATGTTTGCTCCATAAGATGAACTAAAATGTTGAAATTGGTTTACTGTAATGCCTCTTCATGTTCTGCAGAAATGTTTGTTCCTGATGAYTTTTTTCCCCTTCTTTTTTCTTGGACAAACATAAGCACCCCAGGAGACCTCAGCTGATGTGGCAGCAGTGGTGAGGCTGGTGCTGAGAAAGAAAGGTTTTGACCTGACACTTAGGCCTTCATCTGGGATGTATAGTGAATCTCCATTAAATTTATCAGACCTTTCTCTGTTTCTTCTAGGTGGAGATAAAATTGTCTGCCCTAATTACATAGTAAGGTGGAACATCCTTTCCCTTTTCTTGCAGTCCTGCCTGGGTTACGCAGGGTCTTCAGGCTCTCACCTCAGCGTGTTAAATAAAGTTTTTTGGAAATACAGTTTAGCAGTCTCCTTAATCTGAGTTGCGCTATGCCTTTCTATTGAGCAGACATTACTGTACATCCCATTGTTTCTTAATTTTTAGATAAAAAAATAAAGGGTTTACTACTGTTACCAAAAGCAGGACTTTACTACATGTAGAGTAACAGTGGGGCAAACTGTGCTTCTCAGGCACAGAGCTCAGAAACCCTTATTTTTATGAGGATATAAATAGTTTGGCGGTATATAGGATACATGAGGTTTGACCCCAGCAGCAGCGGTGGCGGCAGCGTTCGGGTGCTGAAGTGTGCCATTAGCTTATTTCCCTGCAGCAGGTCCGAAGAGGCTGGTGCGGCTCCACAAGCGTTTGGAGTTGAGTAGGGGCTAAGCACCCGGCTGCGGCGGGGCTGGGGCGCCGCCCTGCCCCGCAGCCCCCCGGGCCCCGGCAAGGGGCAGCCGGCCGGGAGCTGCTGCTGCTGCTGCTGCTGCTGCCGCTGCTGCTGCTGCTGCTGCTGCTGCGGGGCAGGGCGGCCCCGGCGCGCCGTGAGCCACGGGCAGCGGGAGGGCGCCGCGACCCCGCGCTCGGGCCGGGGGATTTTAGTAGAAGTACCCGGTTATCGTTGCTTTCTCAGAACTGCGACTGTAAACTTGGGAATAAGTCAGGGCAGTGCTTGCTTTCAGGTGGTTTTTTTTTTTTTTTTTTTTTTTAAGAAACAAACAAAAGCCCTGTGCGCACCTGCAAGCGGAGATACAAGTACCAATTGGGCTCTGCAGAAAGCTTTAGCATGGAAAGGGTTGGACAGCATCTGCCTTCAGCTGTGTAAGGAAGTCAAACCTGGCCTGTAACTGGGTGTAGATAAGGATGGTGCTGAACACCTGTGAGCAGGGATAAGCTTCACCTGGCTCTCCTGCTTGGGTGGGCATGCTCCCAGTTTAAGTGGGTGCAATTAAGCTGTAGTTTAAAGGTGGAGGGAAGGGGTAGTGGGAGCAGTAGAGCCTTAGCAGTGTGATGTGGTGAAGCACTGCCGACAAATGGTCTGTGCTTGCCCTTAGCAGCTGTCCTCAGTGTCAAAAACATCTGCAAGATCACAAAAACATCGATGAAGGTTGAACTGTGATAAAGTAACAGGTAACTAGTTATTCAGATCAGAGCATCTTCAGTATTTGGGCAGGAGCTGCAGGGCTTGTACAACAGATGTGTGCTGGAGGGTGGCCAAAGCCTTCTTCATCCAGCTGGGTTTTATGCTGGGCAGTGAGGGACCAGGAAACAGGTAATGTGGAGGCAACGGGGGCAGAAAGTCAGCCGGCGTCATTGCTGCTGCCGCTCTGCAGGAAGCAACCCGCAGGAGTGCGGGGGTGCTGTTCTTGAGTGGGAGGCTGCTCTGGGAAAGATCTTTCCTACAGCTAGCTGTCAGGTGAGGGGAGCTAGCAAGGATGAAAATCTGGGCCAGCTTGTAATACCCTGGTGTAATTCCACTGAGCACAAGGTGCTTGCTTCTGTTTCACTATTTTTAATTCACGCACTGAACTGCCTGTATTGATACTAGCTATGGTGAGTCTTCTGAAGCTTTGGTGACCTACTGGCTGTATTTTGTGCTTACTTTTTCTTCTCATGTGTGCCTGCTCTTATTTATTTATTTTTGTATGTATCATCACAATGTACTACAGACTTTCCTGACTTTACAGGAAGTACAGGAGGATAGATGGTTCAGGACTGAAAACTTTTTTTAAATAAACACACACATGTGTGTATATATGCATATATGTACACGCATACATATATTGAAGTGGAGAATAAAGGGCTGTATCCAACATTTTCACAAGTTATTTGTTTTTTGTTACTGTCCAGAGTTCAGAAGTTCTTCCAACAATATAATGCTTAACACAAAAAAAGTGCATAAAACACCATACCAAACTTACAGAAATACAAATCATTTTAGTTTTGAACTGAAACATACTTTTTAAAATGTTGTTACAAGCATACTTAAATAATTCCAGTTATGTTAAGTAAGCTGGATTGTTGCAGTTCAAGTATTTCTACTCAAGCCATTGCTAGTGTATTTTGTTAGTGCATCCACCTAAAACTATTATTGGTCCTGTTCCTGATAGCCGTAGGTCACATTTGGAGAGGTGTTGCTGTTTCTACCCAGGTTTCTCTTTGGCTCCATCACTCTCTATAAAATCCTGTTGGTCCTGTCTGCAAGTAAGCTGCAGCATGGAGCACTACAACTTGCTACAGGGAAAAATGTGTTGATTTCTGCTCGCAATGTATACCCTGGGACTTGCTTGTAGTAAAATAATTACTTTGCGTTTATGTGGTGCTCACACCTAAACTTCCAAGGTCTGAATAATAGACAAGAAAAAGATTCAGTGCTGCCTAACACCTAAAGGAATAACAGCAACAAAAAAAGAGAAAGTGCTTTTACCAACTACTCTGACACACAATAAATAAAGGCCTTGAAAGCAAACAGTTGTGTAAAGCAGTCCTAGTTGAATGGCCTACTGCCTCTCTCTTGAAGATATCTTACAGAAAAAGATGCTTTTACAGCATTTCCCAAGCAGAATAAAGCCTCCTTGCCTTTGTTACCATTTCATTCTGCTTTAGATGGGAAGCACCCAGCATGCCTCTTCCTAACACAGGTTACGTGTAGGCTGGATGGACGCTTTGGAGCGGGAGAACCAAGGTGTTTTGCCAGGAGTAAATTACTGTGTCTCCTGCTATCCCGAGCCAGTTGTTCTGGTGCCGGTTACCTGATCCTACTGTCAGGCTGGCAGGACAGAGTTGGAATAGGGGTTTCATGTACTATATATTACACAGAATATCTGTCACTAAGAGTGACTATGGGCTTCTCGCATCTTTCCATGTGATTCAAGTTAGAATTTAGTCCTAGTGGTATTAGATTTGTCAGCAGTGGTGGAAAACTTGTGCCAATGAGGGTAGAGGGGGAGCTGGGGCTGGAGAGGCTAGAATAGTGCCTGCTTAAGAAAGTTCCTACAAACGGGCAACAGAAGGAGCTGCGTTATTTTCTGCCTTCCATTAGGGAGGTGAATATTTCTAAAGCACTTCTGTTTTAAAAATATGGTAGGAGGCAGTCAGTAGCTGTAACTGTGGAGACCTAAATCAAGGGAGGGAGGCAGAGTTCGGTGGGTTACTTGGGTGTTTTAGTCCTGGGTGTTTAGGTTTTTGAAAGCGCACAGGTTGTGGGATGTGGCCAGCACGAAACAACTCCAGGAGCTGCTTCAGCTGGCTTTTAAATACTGCTCAGACTTGAGCTACCTTTACGGTAGTCCTGAGTATGGCATGTTGCAGTGACATAACCTAGCGGTCACAAGCAAAGCAATCCCAAAGTGAAGCTGTGCTGCAAAATATGTTTGGAAAGACAATCCCAAAGGCTTAAATTATCCAGCGCTTGTCCTCAGCAGCGACCACTGAAAGAGGCGATGTGTGATAATACCGTGGTAGATTGTTGTAGCCGCTCAGCGAAGCACTAATGTGGCTATGATACCAAACATCAAGGAGTTTCTTGCAGTTTCCAAGGCCTTTGTAGAGCAGATGTGAATTTTCAGGCAGTCTGTGTAGTTTAATAACCCCAGCACATCTTTCACCCAATCATTTCTTGACTGGCTTTTAGCTCCACTCTGCTAATTTAAGCTACTGCAGTTTAAGGGCACAGCCTTGTAGCCTGCATTAAATAACAAGGCTGCTAGCCAAGGATCTGGAGCTAGCAGATATGTTATCCTAATTAGCAAATGAATGAATTTATAAAATCTAATAAAGTCCACAGCATCCAGTATCACAGATGATCAAATTGCTGAAAACAAATAAGATTTTCACAAATTGCTGTAGGCAGAGTATGCATGGGTGTGTGTGTACACACATATATGTGTATGGAATATTTCTTCTGGGGAGTTAACTTTTTATGTGTGCTAATTCCATTTATTCTCTGAACAACTAGTTGATATTTACTTTATGCAGTCTCTAAACAATATTTGCGAGAGTCTTTACAGCTGATTTTGAGCCATTATATTAGTATTACTGTCATTAGTGTATAAGGATATGTGTATGCTACAGCAGAGGCATGGGTGTAACAGCCTTGTGTGTTGAAATCAGAGTGTATTCCTTCACAGTGCTGGCCAGCTGGGCCAGGCATGTTGTTGACTCTCTCTGAACATGTCATTTTTAACCAGCTTCTAATGTGATTTTTCTTGAAAAAGAAACATGCTTCCTAGGAGCAGTAGAGCATGAAGTTTTAAAATGTGCTTTGAATTTAAAATGTTTCAGGTTTTCTAGGAACTACAGCTCTGTCACATTGGTGTGTGAGTTTATAGTTAACAAGCAGGAAGGGCTTCAATATGTAATTAGATATCATTATGTGTTCCCTGCTTATTTGCTCAAAACAAATTCAAATCCATCAGCAGTGGTGAAAATATTTGCTATAAATGTAGGGTAGGAACTAATATCAGAAAAAGCAAAAGGAACAATTGCTTTAATGGAGAAGAGTCTAAAAGGACACTGTGCAGGCTTGGCCAAATACATATTTATCCAAGTGAATGTCACAAGACAAATGTTTTAAATCCTCACGGTTTTCCTCATATTTTTTTGAAAAGTATATATTTCTACTTACTTAGCTGTACAGTAAATAAAAGATGTTTACAAAATAGCACTTGTAATTTGTGAAAATACTCTGGGAAGGTAATGGTGTATCTGATACAGTCTTTTCCATAGATCATTTTCATAGCAGGGTGAAGTAGCAGCGTACTGGAGTGTGCATGCTGGTATCAAGCCCAAATTTTGGAAAAATCTTTCTCTCAGTGATTTTCAGTTTTGGTAAAATCCACTGTTCTTTGGTTGCTTCAAATGTATATCAGCCAGATCTTAGTAATAAATATAACTATATACTTTTTTGGTGAGGTTTAGGTGGAGTTCTTTTGAATGGAAAGACTTCAGTGTTGGCCCACCTTCTGGCTGCTGCTGAAGATTAAACAGCACCCCCAGAGGAAGCCATGTGTATATAGAAGTCATATTACATAAAAAGGAAAACAAATATTCACATATTTTTCTAATGACAAATGACAAAAAATAGAAGTCTAATGACTACTTGAATGTTGACAGTAAACAAAGAACTAATATCAATTCATAGTGACCATTACTATAGCTTGTTTTTGTTTTTTGTTTTTTTTTTAATCAGTTCCTTTTGATAAATTCCATTAGGACAAATTTATCAAGTTAGTAAATCCAAGTGCAATCACAGCTCCACTTGAAGTTTGGTCAGTGCCCTGAGATTAGCACTCTTCAGAGAAAGCCACAGGATAATTAACGAAAATAGCCAAGATCTCTTCCCCCTCGTACTCTCTTTTTCATTATTATTATTATTATTTTTCAGTCTGAAAGTGTCTTTATTGGCAGCATACTAGTCATTAATGAGCCAATGACCTAGATGACATTAGTCTCAAGGGGAAGGAGACTGAGACTCCACTGAAACACAAAATGGGATCCAAACTTTGTAGTTTCCCAGTAAGAGTCTGATTTGATATGATCCTTCTGAGTTTGTGAGTTGTAGCAGGATCACGCTGTCACTGTATGGCTGCAGCTGGTTCTGATGTATTTGCTTTTTTTTGGTCCAAAACTGCTGATTAGTTTTCCTAACACATGAAAAATCTTTGCCCCAGCACTCAGGAACAGGAGTAAGCAAAATGTATGAGGCAGATAAAACATGGTCATACTCAACTTTTGTTGTGAGTTAAACTCTCAGCTGTGACTGGAAATATAGCTAGGAAATAGTGCTAGGAAATATCAAAAGAAAAAACCCAACTTTAAAAGCTCATCTTGTGGATTTCAGTTTTTATGGAAATATCTGTTTTATACAATATACAGATGTTCGGCATGACTTCTTTTCTTATTCTTGTGCTTTAAATCCTTTGAGCAAAGGCAGGAATTTTCTAACCACTAGCCTTTCTCAAAGGGGTCTAAGCAGTTGTTCTGCTAAGGCCATTTTATCAATACACGTTTCAAGTGGTGATATGCTGAGCCAAATAGCACTGCAGTGAGAAAAGACGACAGAATCATCTTTTGTTGTAAGCACGGCTAATCATTTCCATGGCACAGCACATGCTAGGTGGAGAGAAAGGGAGCCCAATTTTATCTGCAGATTAATTTGCTTCTAAGGGGAACAAATAACTGCAGGATAAGGTCTGAAAATATTAATTCAGTTTTACATATTCTAAGTCCATCACAAATTATTTTCAGGTTTGTCTGAGATCCTTTTCTTCGCAGAGGAAACATTTTAGAGCTTTCTCAACTACAGTTCAGCATTTGAAAATTTTTATGGGAAAATTATTTCTAGTATGGCTCCAGGCAAAAGTAATAATATCTTTTATCATTGTTATTTCAGTTAAGAAACGATAGTCTTTAGCGTGTAGTAGTTGCTCATGCAAACACTTTTGTATCTGTGTAGAAAGTGCTTTCCAGGACTTGGAAAGTCGTGTCAGGGAATTATGGAGGACAATGTTCATATTTTAAAAAATTAGAAAGCAACCTTAATTATTTAAGGTAACTGGTGAATTTTAAAGCTAGAGTAAACATGTTCTATGCAATTCATGCTCTTGGGAAAATTAGTAGGATCCAAAAGGCACAATTCCAGATAGAAATCACTAGTAGCTTAATCAAGGATGTGACAGCTCCATTTAACTGGAAACATGGGAATATCCTTCAAACTCAATTTCCCTTTTGTACTTAAATTTTTCTTATCTGTGTGTGAAAACAGCATGGTGAGTGTGGCATGGTACTTGTCTTAGTTTACTAACCACTTTCTGCCGTGTGTGAGACTTGGAGCCGTGGCTGAGAGACTCCTCCATGCTTGAGGTTCTAATTTGCTTGGGAGGTTACAGTCGCTAAGGCTTAGGGACAGATTTGGGTTCAAACCTGTAGAAAGATGAACTGTGACATTCCGGTGAAGGTTCTAAAACTTAAACGCATCCAAAGCTTGTGGAAGTTAGAATGTCCTTTGGATTCTTCTAGGAATCTAGGAGATGGAAATAGTTTTATAATTTCCCAGCCTAAATAACCCTAAAATAATTGGTCTGTGGTTGTATTTTAACATAATACTTTTTTTTTCTGTACTACCTATTCAAAGAGTACCTCACTTCTTTGATAAAACTGCTTGTCAAGAGTAATATCAGTCCATGAAAGTCTAGTTTCTTTCTTAACACCTTGCCAGAATATCTGAAACATGCAACAACATTCCAGGTTAAGCCTGTCTTTGCTTTGTACTGTGTAATAGAAAAGCTTGCACAATTTGTTTGCCACTGTGAACATTAAACAACAAATTTTAGCTTCTTGATGCAAACACAGGAAGGTTAGACTTGTATCCTATGTATAGCCAAGCCAATCAAATGCTGTTAGACAGACTAATATTTCAAACAGTGAATGAGCATCTCATCTTGAGATTAAAATAAGACACCTCACTAAAAATAATAAAGAAATTAAAAAATTCACAAAACTTCTATTAAGTTGTCTGGTCTGATATTTAGTTCAATCCCTCCAGTGATCCCAAAGCATTATGGCCGAAGCTGGTAAGTGTTCAGCTGTCATCAGTACTGAAGGTTACTTCTTTAAATAAGACTACTGCTAACTTTAATTACAACAATACACATGAATGTGAATTGTTACGCGCCTCTGCCTTGTGGGCACAGGCCAACTGTATGCTGCATCTTTAAAGGATTCTTGTCGCCCTTTGAGTTGCTCATTTTGCCTTTTCTTTTTCCTCAGTGGGAAGCAGGGAGCAATGATCTTCATTTAAGTTACGTGAGATAAATACTCTCCTTTATAGAAAAATTTTTGTACTTAGCTTTGAACGGAAAGCGTGATCAGGCCATAAGAGTTGGAATGAGCTGGATGTTTTTTTCAACATAGCTTTAGGAAAATGAAAATATGGAAGAAGAAAAGCTAGTATTTTAGCACTTGTGTAAACAGAAAATATTTTTGCAGTCAGCATAAACTTTCAGAAAGCAATCAACAAGGTGAGTGTATAGTTTCATGAAAGATTGACTTTCTGTGTTGCAACGGAAGGTTACAGAATAGGTTTACAATACAATTTATTTGGATTGACCCACCAATATGGGATTGAAGTCAGAGTAGTATATGAGTCACAGTGCCTACTCAGTGACCAGATACATGGACCATTGATGCTTCATCCCGAGGAGACAAGCTTCTTTAGGAAGCAAGGACATGACAGATGCAAAGCAAGTCCTGCAGACACACAGCTGAAATACACCACAGTGAAGAATACATCCAGCTGATCACATAACCAGGTGTAACAAGCATATCTTGATGCAAAAGAAGACACACTTTGTTTTCTCAAAATGTGTAGTCTTTGTGCTTCATTCAAAACCACATAAGCTGATAAATGGAGCAGAACTGTCACTCTTTCTGTCTCCCACACGTGTATTCTAAAGTTGCTAAAATAGTGTCTTCCCAGCACTGAGAGAAAGGAGATGTGGTGGTAGGCTTGCGACTGGATTTGTATGTATGCAGCTAAGAACAGGTTATATAACCTATTTATAATTCACTTCACTGAGAGAACAAGCATTTCCCATTGAAACACTGTTCATAAGGATGCAGCTATACTGTTTTTTCTTAAGATAAAAACGTTCCTTTAATATGTGTCAGAAAATAGTTTTTACTAACGGAAACTTGGTTTTGGTAAATACTTAGTCTAAATGACATTTTTCTAATAAAGATCTCTTTTAACAGCTTCTAATGATGTTTATCTTACTGGTGCAGAAACATTGCTAAAATCTGTTTTTACAATTTGTCCTTTGGCTTTACAGCAAAAGTGTCTAATGTTAGCTTGGCCTTTGAACCAAACTCTCAGCTGGGGTAACGTGATTTTTACTAGTTGAGTGTATATAGCCCCAACCTTCAATCTGTATGCTATGTGAATGTTTCTTGTGTCAGGTTCCTTCAAAAGAGTTAATCTACTCTGGTTTACACCAGCTGGGATTCGAACCTTTGTCTTTGGATGATATATAAGGTACTAAGAATCCAGAATAAGGAAGGTGACTTTCAAACAGCTCTACATTAAGTTTGGAATATTTAAATTTATTTAAACAAACATAGAAGGTTTTAATATATATATATGTGTGTATGTGTATATATATGTATAATAAATATTGGAGAATATGTGAAGACTTTTACCAGCTTAATATTTGGATGCTGTGCCTATTTCAACATATGCAACAGTTCTCACAAGCCAGTGTCACTGAGCAGTAGATGTGAGTTGATAATTCAGTGGCTAAATTACTCAATACACATAGCTTAAAAAAATAAATAAATAAAAAAGGTATTCTGAAGGAAGATCTCAAAGCAATTAAGAAAATAATTCCCTCCTGGATATTTTGAAAACTCATGCATTAGCTGCTATTGATACCCCCTACTGCATGCTCAAAACTGTGTCCAATGATGAGTTGCATTTAGTTAAGTGACCTGCTGTGACTATTTAAATGAATAATGGCTACCAGTTATTATTGCTACTTTTGTTGTAAATCTCAGAGAAGGTTATGTTTAGGTAACAGCAGCAAATAATGAAGCGAGCATATTTTGGAAACTTCCTTGCTGAACCACAAAAATTACTCGGAGCTCTATAGTCAAACCCTATAGCTAAATATGTTTGTGCCCGCTAAGGGTCTTGATCATTACTTTGGTGGCTGTGGAAGGGCTACTGTAAGATTTATTTCCTTTGTCTTGCACTTATATCCATACAGTTAGAAAATGTTGTTTAATATCTGTGTGCACATTGACAGACTGTATACGCTTTTCTCTCTTTCCCCCCGCCCTTAGTTTTGCCAGAGTCTGTTAGGTATCCTTTTATTGCAATGGATTCTGCTATAAATCAGGAGCCATTCTTTTCTTCTTTTTTTGTTGTTGCTGCTGATTTCAGAAGGCTTCATTCTTAAACATCAGAATCCTGGTATTTAGAAGCAAAAAAGGGTCAGA
Organism: Apteryx rowi; assembly: GCF_003343035.1. NCBI lineage: Eukaryota > Metazoa > Chordata > Aves > Apterygiformes > Apterygidae > Apteryx > Apteryx rowi. The sequence continues at coordinate 178,383 of NW_020449374.1, read as the reverse complement.
CAGTTTTGTAGTTCTTGTGATCAGGTTATGAAATTTGCTATTTGTGGAACCTTTCTTATGATTAAGCATCAAAAGAGACAGTTTCTGTGATGCAGTGCTGCTTCAGTAAGACTACAAAAATATTTTTGAACACTACTATGTTCTGAATGCATTGCCTAGAAAACTCTCGCAAGAGGAAAGCAACCCCCCTCCTCCCCCAGCAGTTTTAGCAGCCAGTTTCTTAGCAGATGTAATTGGTAGAGTTCTTTTGAGAAAGCCATGCTGTTTTATACTAGCTAAGAAAGCATCTCGGGATGCCTTCAGAATACCATTGCATTTCATTTTGGCACTTAAATGAAATTTGTTAGGTATAGTGTGTTTAAAAAGGTAAATGTACTCTGTAGTTTACAGCTGCTGTCTTTATCTTCAGTTTTCATCTCTGAAAGCTGTATTTGCTTGTGACTTGTTTGGGAAGCAGCAGTGATCCTAAACTGCCCTGAATCCGGTTACAACTGGATATAGAGTTCTCCCTCACTTCTTTTCTTTTAGGTATTTGACAGTACCTGACAGCACTACTGGTGTCTGCTTTAAATGAAGCTCTGCTGGGGCTTATTGATGTAACTTCTATATAAACAGGATTAGGATGTTTTCGTGGTATTTTAGTACTCAATGTGCTCTGCATATGGTGAGGATTTTTTTTATTTCTTGCATGGATTTTCTGCTAAATTCTTGCTCTGTTGCGTGGGTCTCAGAACGGCAGTAAGTGGAATTGTGAAGGTACTATGGTTTACTTGGTATTGAACCCTGTATTTCTGAGCATGGGAAGGGAGGATGTTAACCAGAGGATGCTTGCTGTGGAGATTATGTACTTCCTAGATACCTTTTCTGTTCCACAATGTTTTTAGGATGTTTGTATGAAATGTCTAGGATGTTTGATCTGTTGCTGTTCCCTGCTCTGTAATTGCTTGAATAAGTATTTTGTTATGATTGGTACAGTAATAAAGAGATATAATACAAGAATGCTGAAGGTCATATTCTATGAAACAATTCAAGCAGCAGAACAGAAATCTTGTCTTGCACTTTTGACACTTCAGTAGTCTTAGCCCTAAACAAAATTCCAGGATCATTTTTTTGCCTGATAAAAGTTTTGCAATTATATTGGCAAAAAGACTTTGGGGTAATTGAAAATGAGCTATCCAATTTCAAGTAACTTTAAATCCATCCATGTTTCAGGCACTCTGTCTTAACTAGCAGGCAGCTTAGGTTATCACAGAAAGATCTTGATGCTGGAAGGAATTCCATGGAAATAAATGGCCCCATCATTAGATAATCTCCTCTCCTTCACAAAACTTTATTGTAAAGTTCACATTACTAGGGGATTCATATTAGCTGGAAGATGACTGGAATTGTTCCTAGCAAGAAACAGTTGAGGAGAATTAGAGCATTTAGGAAGGAGACAATAGGAGAAAGAAGCGTGTGTGTGTGKGGGGGGGAACACTGCAGCTGGAGAGTAGATGCTAAAGAACATCCCAGGAAGCTGAAAAGAAAAGACAATATAATTTTTCCTGTACACTAAAGGCATTACTTGAGCTATGATCCTGTTAGTGTTTACAAAAAAAACACATCAGTAAGTGAGGTTTTGCTTTATTAGGAATGGAAATGCTGAAGAAATGTGTAAAGCAGGCTCTGTGGGAGATAAGATTTTTCAGGTCGGACTCCTTCACCTCATTCTTTGTTGTATGAGTGCCCCAATATGGGAGTAGGGAATACTCTGATACTGGAGAAAGCATATGATTATGCTTAATCAGAGATGGGACTTTTTTTCCGCTCTTATTTTACTTTATCTGAAGCAAAACCTGTAATTCACATTATGAATGAGAAGGGGAAGTTCCTCAGTGGCAAAAATGGTTATTTGTGCCTGAACAGCAGGGAGCTGAATCAAAACTGAAACCTGCTAGTGGCACAAGCTGGCATTCCTGGGATTTGCAAGTGGAGCATTTGAAAATGCATGGGCTGGTAATTGAAGGTACATTAGCAGTTTGGACACAGGTGTTCTCAATTTGATCAGAATAAGAGAGGAGACAAACATCTTTCTGTTCAACAAAAAGCATTTAGAATTTTGTAATCTGGCATTTCCAAAGCAGATGAAGTTTACTTGTAACATGTCTTAAATTAATCAAGAAAGCTTACTGACTGGATAGAATAATAACTAGTATTTGTTTTCTAATGATAATAAAAGAAAATCTTTTAAAACTAGATCTTTGCTATAGCTGCATCCATAAATACTGTGTTATTGACCAACCTGTAAATAAACTGCTTTTGATTTTAGACCATCTGCTGAGGAAACTTGAACTCAGATGCTTCTTCTTTGCTACTCATTTACAAAGGTATACACAAAGATTGATACTAAAGAACCTACTGAATTGAAGATAAACTTTTTCTCTTTGTTCTTAAAATCACTGCAGTTAATGTCTTTTGCAGAACACTTGTGGTCTTAAGAGGGTCTTGTCCTCTTAAATTATAGGTCTTTTGTTTTATTTAAGTGGCTTTAATAACAACCCTGTTTAACATCTGTAGAGCTTCTCATCTTTTACTTTTTGTAATCAAGTGAATGTTTTCATAGAGAAGAAGGAGAGATAGAGAAAGGAGAGGTCATGGGCCACAAATATTTACATGTGGTTCTTGATTACATACTGGATGCTTGGATGAAGTTAGTTGTGCATTAGACCTGAACATTGTAAAGTAATGTCTCTTTCAATATGCCAGAAATGAGTCCCAGAGTCCTAAGCTTTAGCAGTCTAGATACATTTCCTCCTGTCTAATTTTAAGCTTCTCTCTTGGCATGCTTGCAAGGAATATAATAGGAGTTTTAATAAACCCAATTTTTTAAATTTAATTACTAATAATCTTTATTTGTGGCTTTATTTTCCCTCTGTGTAGATCGAAATCCAGCAAAGTACTGCAGTGCAAAAGATTTTGTCTCGGATCTAAACTGATAGCTGCTTTAAGCAATGATTTAGCTCATTCTGTGTGTAGGAAAGAGAAGCCACCAAGAAGTTAGTGGATTATTGCAAATCTGACAACTCTTACTCAGGGAATTTTGCTTAAATGTCGAAAGAGAAACTAAAGGACATGCTGATGCTTTTAAACTATTTAATAACAAGCCAGATTATGTTTGTAATGTTGTCTTATGCATAACAATTGTGAATTATGGCAAGGCATAAATCTGCTAATGTTCACTTAATCACAAAAAGACTGAGAAGTCTGGACTTGATTCTGTAATGTTTATGTGGCTGTACTCATTGAATGCAAATGAAACAGAATGAGGAAGAGCAAGAAGAGCTACACATAGGATTAAGCTAAAATATTATTTGTGACATAGCGGCTGTCCATCTTCTGACTGTTTGAATGCTTGGACTTCAAAGCTCTTAGTATGTTCTAATATTTTATTATGGTGACTGACCTAGACTGGTTTCACAGTGTGACTGTACAAATACGTATACAGTTTGATTTATTTTAAAATATCTTAACATTTTTTTTCTCCTTAGATTATCTATATTAAACTAATGTATGGGTCACAAAATGTACATTAATTTAGAATTGGAATTGCTTCTTTAGTATACTTTGAAACAAATATTTCTGCAGAGATGTCTGTTTCTGAGCCATTTGTTGTACAAATGAGAGCTAACTCATGAGCAGGAGGCCATCTCTATGAGATTAGCATAGGCATTGCTTATTTCCTTTCCCACTCTAAATTTTTTGTTAATTTTAAATTTTATTCATATGTTTAAAAATAAGAACTACATAGGCAAATCCATTAAGATTTGTATGCAGTGTGCATACTGGAAGTTACAATGAAAGGCAAGAAGCAGAACAGCTGTGAATTTGTATACTGTCGTCTTTTCCTCGGGGATTAGTGGATTGACTTACTGAAAGCTTTCTCACTGAGTTATCTTTTTTTTGGTTTTATATTCAATTTTTTTGTTTGTTTGTTTGTTCGTTCCAGTTGCTTTGCAGTGAGGGTCTGGACTTGCAACCTTCTCTTTCCCTCAAGTGTGATGTAAGTATTTTCTGGGTCTTTCCAGTTTCTACCTTGGTCCTGAAGACCTCTTGGCTAAAGCACGCAGCTTTTTGCTGGGTCAGAAGTGACTGAAAATTGTACAGCCTTAGCACTTTGCTGCCTGGGGAGAATTGCAGAATATAACCCATGCCCTGCAGAATAATTCAATAATCTTTCAGTACTGAATAACTTCATCTCTTGCAAACTACCTTTTCCATGAAACCTTGTAATACTGCCAACCCATAGCAATCCTTGTGTGCAAGAGGTGGCTCAAATATGAACAACAAAAGAACTGAAGTACGTCAGGATCAAGTTTGAAGATGGCTCCCATCTGAAGAATGAACTCTTTGTTTTGTTTTGGCAGGTGTTTCCTTTTGTATATACTGTTTGAGCACTCACAAAAATCACTTGATTCCTTTGACATTGCCACATTCATACCTCTTTGAATCCCTGTGTCTGTATGGATGTATCTGCAGAACATGGTCGCTGTATCTCAGAGTACAACTTCCACGTAACTCTGCTCAGGTTCATAGTTATTATTAATCTTAATCATTTTTAGTCTTCAGTATTCCCCTTTTTCCATTTTCCCTCCTTCTTATTTCTGTTCCTTTAATGTATCCTGCTTAGTTTAGTGCCTGTCCTCTCAGAGGAATGTGGTCGACAGTTTCCTAAGCTCAGTATCACTCTGGCAGAGTGCTGTGCTCCCAAGTGTCACCCATCTTCACCTTACTGGTCCTCCCCTGAATGCATCCGTGCAACCCCTATCAGTCAAGACTTACTTCTCAATTTCCTGAAATTTGTCATCTTGTTTATTTCTTTTATCTCCAACTTTTATTTTGCATTAGGAATGGGTTTTTTTTGTTTATTTTTCTTGTTTTTTTTTTCTTTTCTCCTGCTTGGAAGGTATCATGTAGTCAGACGAATCTTACAGTTTTGGGTACTACTGAGGTTAGTTTATCTATTAACTTGTATAGTTGACATAATAGCTGTAGCATTTTGTTTACAGAAACAGGCAGCTCTCAGTTTTGAACTCTCCGTTAAATAAGTCATTGCACATTTAATAGTAGTAATCTTAGTTTTCATGATCAGCTCTAAAAGTGAAATTCCAAATAACTCCATTCTCCTGCATTTTTAGCAGTGTTTAAACTTATAAATGAAAGGATGCATCTTCCTCAGATTATATTTTAATAGTAACATTTCTAAACTATTTATCATACATGGGAATATCAACTTTATTTTCCCTCCAATTACTAAGTGAAGGAGAATTAGCTTTCTTCTGATTAAAAACTTTATTCTTACTGACATAACTATTTTTGTTTTGATTTCTTACCCTTTGATTCTGACTCTGTCTACCCTGCTGGAATGAGTATTTCTACCTATTTTGCATTGTTTCTGCCCAAGATGATATGAAACAAGTTGGTGCTGACATAATTTTGCTACAAACCTGTCATGAGATAATAAGGAGATGCTGAGAGAGGTATGGAGCTTTCTGAGGCTCAGCTGGCATTTGGGTAATGATTTGCTTCTCTTACGGCTGTAGCACATTGAAAATTTGCTATTCTGAAATAGGTAGTTTTTAACTTGTGCTTGGTTTCTACCAGGGCTTTGGCCTGTAAAGAGGGAAGGAAAAGAAACTAATTGGGGGGAGGATAGGGGAAGGAAGATGGCACAGTGTGGGTCAGGTGGTCTGTGTAATTTTTTTTTTCCACCTGTATTAAAAATTTGCAAGTGGGAGCAAAAGAAAAGATAAGGTACTGACAGAGCAAAGCAGCTCAACTGGATAGAGTGTTACCATTTATTCAAAAATAAAATGAAAGAAATTCTCTGACCTGTTTTTCGGCTGTTAATTTAGCCCAGTGCTACTGAAGTGCCAAAGGACCTAGTCTGCCTTCATTAGAGTATCCATCTGAAGATACCGATTTATTACACTGTCTTCAGCAAAATTATTTATAGTAGGCCATTAGGGAAGTGTTCATTTGGTTCCTGTGAATTTCTAGCACGTGACTTCATCTCCACTACTCAGTATTGGAGCTGGTTGTATACAAAGTGTGATAGCAACAGAAATGCAACAGTGGAGGTAGCGACTCTCTAATTTAGAAAAGAGTTAAAAGGAAGAGAAGCCTCTCATACGACTGTGCAGAGAAACACTTGAATGTGACCTTCCAGTGTGGTATGGAGATTGAGGCTGCAATTATTTTAACTCCTGCTCTGTTTCTGGCTAGCTCCTGAGAGGCACATATCTTCACTAGCTAGTTCTCTATGCTGGCCTTCCTGACAGGAAATCAAAAGCTGATGTGATCTTTATATTTGGAGGTCTGCACTGGCCTAGTAGCACATGACAGAATAGCATAGCATCGTTTTGCTCTTTAGAGCACTTCCCCCCTCGCCACCTTGGAATATACTGTCTAAATAACGTTGTGAACATCTTGCGCTCGAAGCATGACCCTACCTTTCATATGTCCTTTTCACCATTCTCTGAAATTTGGTCCTGTGTTGTGATCTGTCTCTCTGGAATATGGTACTCGTGCAGGTCAACATGCAGATCCAGAGAAAGTTTGAAGTTTGTTTTTTGCACTCTTCATCCAACCCTAAGGTTCAAGTACACCTGTCTCAAACTTATTTCCAACCACCTTTTCTTTCAGATGAAATCAAATATTGATCTCTCTATATCAAAAGAACATTAGAAAAAGGTATTAAGTAATTTACTAGTACCTATGGGGTTTTATAATGGGAATGATGTTGCAACTAACAGAATTGACTTTGCTGCTGCAAATACTCTAATGCAGAGCAAGGAATAAAGTTCTACTGTGCATAGAAGTGTTAAATCTCAAACTTCAATTTAAAGTGTTTTTAATCCTCATTAGATTTCTTCAAGTATCATCCACTTATATGTAATAAGTGCTCTCAAAAATGAGAATGTGCCTAAAAGTGGTCAGTTTTGCATAGTTTCCATATTATTCATTAGTTATAATTAATATGCTTAAAGCATGTGGACATTTTAGTGGTGTGTTCAGTTATTTGCTTGAATTGCCTGTTCTCTGTTTCCAGAGCCTTTAAACCAGTAAGAACTTTTACCTTGTAATGGGAATACTCATTTTACGCATGGAGAATTTACCAGCCTATGAAGTATGCTCACCTTTGCAAATGGTATCCAACCAGGCTTGCATAGGCTTATGTTTTAAAATATCTTTATAGCGAGCTTTCAATAAGTGTTCTTGACCTTTGAAGTCAGACTTGCTGCAGAACTGAACATCTTTTATATGGAAAACACCGTTGTGGATCATAAAACGTATTTAAAATTTTTATTGTGCTTTTAAGTTCCTGAATTCTGAAATACTCTTTCAAAAAAAAAACAAAAAAACCAGCATATGTTATCTGAATTCCTTGTATATACAAATCACTTATGTAGTCCAAGAATGTGTGGCTCTATACTTTCATCAAATACAACTGTTTTTAGAGAACCTAGCCTAGGAGCTTTCAGTGTACTGATAAACCAAACTGTTGTACTGAAGGAATTTGCTTTTTAGGTTTGAGTGTTATTCTATGAGCATTACTCCTTTCAACTCCTGTTTGCTTTAATAAATCCAAACGCCTAATAGTGATAACACCCAAACCTAGTAATTGTTTCTAGTACTAAAGGAGCAAGCCAGTTAAAAAAGATGAATGGAAAACATAAAAATGGAAGGCATGTAATTTTAAAGGCCACGATTCCATCTTGTCCTCTAGCAGTGAAGCTGTTTTTGATTTCTTGCTCTTCTGTCTTGTGTTTTCTGTCCTCCTATGGATCATGTCATGGATCTACTGAAATCTTTACCTCCTAGCAATTTACAGACTAAAGCCACATCAGCAGCAGACTTGGGAGTAAATCTGTATCCGTGCCCAGTTCCAAAACAAATAGGATGAAATCTAAATTTCTGCCATTGTCAAGAGATTATGATAAACTTAATTTCATAAAATGGAGTCTCTGGTTACTGTGCAGAGGGAAATATTTTTGTCTCCAAATGACAGCTGGGTTAACAGACACAATTTAAGTGTCATTTGCAACTGTTAATGACATCAGTTAAATTCTGTTTGTGTAGATAAGTTCCCTGCAATATCTAAGGGGGGAAAAACCCGTGGTAATGTTGACTAAAAAACAATCCTTTTTCTGTAAGAGACTAACTTTTCATTATCTTTTTCTTCGCAAATCAGAATGAGAAGTTAAATGATGAGAAATTTAAAATCTCATAGAAAAATTATTTGGATGGAGGGAAGAGCTGGAAGTGTCAAACTGTTGTGAGAAATGATGTAGGTGCAGCACCATGTTTCCTGAGAGATAAGGAGCAGCTGTAGAGTGAGCTCTGCCAAGGGGAATTGGAGCCACGAAGTGCCAGAAACAGACTTTCAGGAAGCATCAGGTGGATTCAGTTTAAGGTTTACCTGACATGATCTGTGTTTCCTTGGAGAGGACTCCCTCCCCTCTGTTAATAACACGAAGCAGAGAATCTGCATCTTTCCTTTGCTTTAGAAGGTAATGTTTTCTTACTTGATAGCAGGGTTTGCAGGGAAAGGGGCGGGAGGGGGGGGAAGATTGCAGATTTCATGGGTTCCTCTTTTAGGAATACATTTGCTTCAGGTCCTGTTTTCAGTTAAAAAGCAAAATACACCTTTCAGTGTTGCAAAAAGAATTATGGTTGTAGACATGCTATTTCTACTCTCAAGCATTCTGAGATGTAATGATACTGATTTCTGCCTTAGATCTCTGTAGTCAATTACCTGAGTAAAGAGAGCAGAAACATGGGCTGCAGCTCTTGATGCATGGCTGAGATTGTGTAAGTACAGCTGCAAGTTCCCAGTCCCTTATATTAGAGCTGACTAGGAGTTTTTTCCAAGCTCTTGCACAATTTATCTGTGTTGGAGACTGATGAGGAATGCTAAAGAAGCTAAAAATTGAGAAACTGCTGGGGAACTTTTTATTTCCAGAAAAGTTCCTATCTAGGAGTTTTCCAACAGCAAAGTTTTAAGTTTCCATTGCAGGGACCACGCAAATCTGTGGTCAGAGATCCAGTCAAGGGTGTTTTCCAAATGGATTTGGAATATTATCAGTTCAACTAGGTAAAATTTTACATCCATACTGCACTTAACAGGTGAGCGAGAGTYGATGACTTCTCAAAGCACTGGAAGAATGAAGAACAAACATCCTCTGTCGCAAATAAGTAGAATGGTATTACTGAGGTGGTCCAAAATAATGAGCTTGACTTCCCCTTTACTTCTGTGATTGATCACAATTTGCAAGTTTAGCATAAATACAGATGAATGTAAAGTACCGCTTCAATATTTAAATGGTGAAAGTTATGGAGATTCAAGGTATATGTTAACTTCTTGAGTCTATTTGTGCTGTGGTTTGTTTAGCTAGTACTTAGGCATCTTTATTATTCAGGAGGCATAGCCAAATCATATCAAAACAAACTGTATAAGACTTCAACATAGCAAGGAAAGTTGTGTACTGTATGCACTTTTTTACTATACGTAATTTGTAAGCAAATGTGGAAACACTGCACTATGTAGTAGACTTTTATAAAATACATTTTCAACTTTTATGCATTCAATTGTAGTATCTTCCCAAAAGCTGCTCTCACTGAATATCAAAAGTAGAGTCTTCCTTTATGTAGAAAGTCTAAATGTGCAGTTAGGATCTTAGTTTTATATGCCTTTTTAAGTCATCTTATGTTTTCTCCTGCTTATAAGTTCTGTAACTTCTCTCTTTCATCTTTCTCTTTTTACAAATGAAGCCAGGACTGTTCTCAGATATTTTTGTGGCTTCTGGGTTTCAACAGATACTACAAAACTCTGATTTCCCATTTTCCCCTTCTCTCCCCCTTCTCTACATGAAGGCAAGCTTGAGTCTGTTTGCAGTCTGGTTAAGTCCTGGTCCAAAGAGCTTCAGCTGCAGTGCATAGGTTTTGGGTTTATTTTCTTTCTGAGATTTCCCCGGTGATGAACATCACTCTTAGTCTTTCCCAAGGAAGTCCATGTTCTAACGCCAGGCTTAAGATTAAAAAAACCCTGCTAAATGGTACAAGACTGTCCAACTAACTATAATAAGAAATGGTACAACAAAATAGATTTTCATAACTGGAATAGACTCCTGGAATCCTGCCACTAATGCATGCACACTGGATTTCATAGTGCACTTGAAAACAAATGGACAAATCCTCTCCCCCGCTGCCCCAAACCCCTTCTGCTTTYCCTGAAGAGCTGTGAACTCCTGCTGTACGAACACTAACACATACGATCCACCCATAAGAAGTTCTGAATCTTTGAAAAAAGTTGGACTAAGATAAAATAAAGTGCCAAAGTTAATTACCTGCCCAAGCTATTCATGCAGTGAGGAGACTCACACAAAGTTAATCAGCTCTTTTTTTTTTTTTGTTAGCATTCATTGCTCATTATTTTGCAAGGAGTACAAATATCTGCATTACCTAGTTGGAATACTGGAGGATTAGAATCCTGTTTAGCTGGATAAAAGTGCTTTGTTTATCGTATTTAAAAATGCAGCAGATAAGCTGTTCTGTTTAGCCYTAGCACCCATTCAGAAAAAAAAAAAATTAACTTTACTTGTGCTACTGATTAGATGGAGTCTTAGAAAAAGCAAATAAGGTCCTTGTGCACATACTTTGAACCAGAGTCGCAGGATGAACAAAGGAAACTTATGGATGAAAGAAGCAGTTTCAGCAAATGTAAGCAGTTGATGGAAGTTATCAGTTGACTTTTGGTCTTGATTACAAAAAGAAAATTTAAAATATGATATCTGAGATTAGGTGATTGCTGCAGTACAGTCAAGAGGAAAAGAACTGGGCTCTGAATATGCAGTAGACTCCAAGTGCTTTACATAAGCTTAATTGCTCGTGATCACAAAAATGTTAACAGTTCTAGTGACTGTTAGTGTGGCTATAGTTTTATAGCACTTTCTTAGTATTAACTAAAATCCCATACATGCCTGAAATGGCATTTCTTCCAAGACTGAGTTAACAGAATWATGTACCTCCTCTAGAGTAAACATGCACTGCAAAAATGTTTAATTTAACCAAAAAATAATCTTAAGAAGGATCTATATTTAGAATGAATTTTGAATGTATGATTCTTAACAGCCAGAAGTGTGTGTGGCGGAGGGGGGTGGGTGGATCCTGATTTCCAGCCATCAGAATACTTGTAGTTTTTATGACCCTGGGGTATAGTAGAGTATGTTTAATCCAGGTGCCACTTGTAGTCTAAGTATTTAGTTAGAAGCATAATAAGTACCAAATACAAAAAAAATACCATCCATATTTACTATATGGTAGTATAGCACATGTTAACATTTAGATGCTTTTAAATCTGAGTCCCTTCTAAAAATATAGAGAAAGGTCGTCTCCTAAAGAATTAACACACTAAAACCATCCATTGTGTTAAAGGGGAAGGAGAGKAAAGAGCATTTACCCCTATTCTGTGAACAGGTGTCTGAGGCCCAGACAATGCAACCAATCTGCTGAAGGTCAAAGGAAGTCTGTAATGAGGGCAGGAATCCAACCTTGATCTGATGAGTGTATTGCTTTACTATTAGAACGCCTGCTCTCTTAATCCTAGATAGCTATTTTCTATTGTTTCATGGATTATTTATTGAGGTTTCTTGAGAATTACTGCTACTTGCAGCTTTGAAAAGATTTTAAAAAACTTGATGTTGAAGGAAAACTTTTATTACTGCTCAGTTAAGCAATGACTTCTCAAGACTTTAACCGGCTGTATCTAAATATGTATGGCAAATACAATCCCATCTTTAATGATTTGCACAGGGTCAGCAGGTTGGACTAGACAACCTCTACAGGTCCATTATTCTTTGAGACTGTTTCAGCAAATATTTAAAATATAACTTGAAAAACCTGAGTAATCATGGCAATTCATAAGTTTTCCTTTGATATCTAGCTGATCTACAAAATGCCTGTCTGCCTTTTAGGGAGAAACTCCTGCAGTGTAGCATTGCACATGTACAGTGCAATATGGAATTTACATAATTGCCTGGTTAACTTGCTCATTTTCTTGCCCAATTTAGACTAGACTGCTTTGTGGTCTATTAATCTTTCTACGTTTGTTTTAAAAGACCTGAAGATACAATGATATCAGGACAGTTTCAGAAAACAATTGACTTTGCTCACAAGCAGGTACATGATTTGAGAGACTTCTGAACTAGAAGACCACTCTTGAAAGCAAGAGCTAGGTGGGAGAATGCTACCCTTCACTATGGGGGATTATTTTGTTCAGAACTGTTTTATTTCAGAAGCAAGAGAGAACTGATTAGGGCTGTGTGTCATGAGGGTAGAAGAAGCAAAGCATCCTTACACTTGAGGTTATGGCAGATACAGTCTTTAAGAAAAGTTCACTCCAAGGATCTTTGGTCCTTGTAAGTCTTGTTAAACAGAGTTTGCAGTATATCTGATGAACAAGTGCTGCCTTCTCGCTTCAAATTTATGCAGCTTTGTGCTCACTCTGAAAATGGAGTTTGATGAAACCCATTCTAAGCCAGATTTGGACCTGTGACACTGAGTGCCATATAGCCTAATGCTTCTGCCTTTTCATGACATTGATATTAGTACTATTTGGAAACTGGTCCTTGAGAACCTGCCATGGCCTTCACTCTAACACTTATTTCCAGGGATAAGTAGAGGTTGTGTGTGTGGTGGTTTTTTTAATTTATTTATTGCTTGTTTTTCCCCATCTTGCTGGACTTCAGCAGACACAGAAGGGTGTGCTAATGCATGTTAAAATACTCTTCCCATGCCTTTGCCTAGCTTGTGAAATGTTTCATGACTTTCTTGTAAAGTGTTAGTTCTTGRCTGCTGAATTTTCCATGTGTAGCCAGACTGCAGCAGAAAATTACTTTTATGGCTGAACAGTAATGAAAGTTTCCTTGATACACAGTGAGCTAATTAAGTTGGCTACCCTCATATTGACTGTCCTTTCAAACAATGCGAAGAAAGACTGATGGTGCAGGATCTACTCAGAAGGCAATAAAATTGGTGGAAGTTATTATTGTGGTGACCAAGGCTCTTCATCAAGAAAGGGCCTGCTCTGCCATCGCTCCATATTGCAGCATCACCTCATTTGCATCAGAAAAGTCTCTGGCTTCTGGGTTTTTTTGGCCCTAGATGCTTTTCTCAACCCTTGTGTACTCAGTGCACTGCATATCTGTAGTGACAGCTAGTCAGAGCTGCAAATGAGGGGTAGGAGGCTATCTTATGGGAGCTCTGACCTCTGAACAAGGGATCTCTTTCCATATTCCATGTTATAAATTTGTTGGGAGGTCAATACCAAGTCCTAATAGATAAATGGTGTGACTAGTACCTAGCCCTCCTCCTTTCAATTGATGATAGTTCCCATTTTCTGCTTTGTAAGTTTGACAGAAAAGGCAAATTTCTGAGTATTTCTGATTTGGTAAGGGAATTTTTTCTTTAGGATGGCTGGCTAGCGTGTTGTCAGATTCATAGAGAGACAGACCTAGAAATACAGTGAACTGCATTTCAGCTTTGACCCTCAACTTCAAGCAAGCAAGAAAAGCAGACTTCTCAGAAGATACGATTAAGGGGGAGGGTGTAGGGAACAAGATGCCCTTAGTGCTGTGCTGTTTCCTTTTGCAGAAATTCTTTTACTCTGGATGGGGGTAACGGCTTAGCTTTTTACTTGATGGCTGTACTCTGAGCTCTCTTGAAGGGTTCCTGGACTCTTTGGCATAGTTCCTGCATAACAAATGTTGTAGGTTTTCTGATTGGATAGATTTTAATGAAATGCTGAGAGTGGATACCACCAGGGAAGAGGACATTTGGAATAGTACACGCTGTGTAACAAGAAATAATGGGAAACAACGGAATACTTTTGACTGGGAGAACCCCCCCTTTTTTATATGTTACAGAGCCCTCCTGAGAAATGGGGGATCCATTTGGGGAATTATAAAAGACTGAGCAGCCAATTGGAGATATTATTTAAGGAGAAGTTAGTATTGAGCATGACTTAATCATCTTCCCTGGTTATGTTTTTTTATTGCATTCCATTTTATGACATTTATAAATAAATTGTAGTGTGGGCTTGTATGTTTAGAAAAATAAGTCAATTTACCCCATTCTCAGTCTCAGCAGTGCACCATATCTAACCAAAGAGTATATTTTAATCTTATCTGATTAATACATTTCTAGTATTTGAATAAGTTTAGCAAGAGACTAATTAGCATGATTAATGAGTGAGAATGAATTCTGTAATGGGTCAGTGACTTCCATATGCTATGCGTTTGCATATCTGGTATAAATAAATATTTTCCAGGACACACTCAAAATAAAAATTTCTCGTAACCCGAAGTAACATTGTTCATTTATGGAAACATAGAATGTCAAGGAAGATAAGTGGCTTTTCTGAGGATTTTGTGAAGTTGAGGGCATAAACAAATATGAGTGTGCAGCTCTCCTGACCGTGAATCCTGAGTTTTAACTACTGTCAAATCCTTAATCCATAAGAATCAGGGCATGCATCTTTAGCAGGTGAACTAAACCAGATCCTTAACTACCCTCACTGCAGTCTTTTCGGAACCCAAAACATATTCACTAGTGTTTGTTTGTTTGTTTTAATTCAAGATACTTCTTGTTAATAACTCTTTGATTAGGTCAAGATCTAAACTAGTGAGAAGAACCCCATAGACAGAAACCTTGCTGGAAGAAGAAAAAGTCTCCACCACCACCTTTTTTTATTGGCTCTCTTCAGCAGAGCCTTCAGTTTTGTGTAGGAATGATGTTTATAGTGTTTACCAAAGCACAATAAATATTCAAAGCTATGTATCCTATTACATTATGCATATCCCACTATCACCAGATTTGCAAAAAAATCATTTACTGTGCATAAACAGTGCATATTATTGCAAGGAATATACCATGCTATAAAAAGAAAAGAATGAAAAACTTCCAGTTAAGTATTTTTGTAGTTGTTTAAACAGTCATCATCTCTGTGGCAGTTGAACATGTGTTGCTGGATAGTTAATTCTTGTCAGGGCAGCTGCGCAGCAGAAAGGAAAATAAATGCACAGTTTTATCTTTTGGGGTGGGAGGGGGACACCTACTGTGTTTTGACTTAAAACTAGTCTTGCTGCCATTATGCTAACATGTAGAGAAATGCTAAATTATAGCTGTACTCAGTTTTTCTCTGAAACTGTTAAACAGTGTTATTTAACAACTTCATTAAAAACATAGTAGAGAAGCTACCGTAAAATAGTTGTCCTGATTCTTATTCTCTTGACATAACTTTTTTACGTCTAATTTTGTAAGGTATAAAAATAGCAAGTACTACTTGTACTAGTCATCTGAGATCATATTTAGATCCGTTGTTTTTGGGTCCTTTAGCACTGAGCCGTGAAGCAGAAGTGAGGCACATCAAAAGGTGAAGCGTCTGCCAGGGAGCTTCGCAACCCTCCTCGAGGTCTCTCTCAGGCAGTGGTAGCTTTTATTCAGGTGGATTGTATAAAGGTATATGTATATAAATTGTGAAGCTTTAATGTAGTTGCTACTGACTCTGGTAGTATGGTGGCTGGGGTTTTCACCAACTTCCAGTGAAAACTCTGAAAGCACAATAAGCTTCTAAACAGCTACAACAATATGCTGCGATTATCGTAACTACGGCTTGGTCAAACCTTGTGGGTGTTTTGTGCATTTGTTTGTTCTTTTTTTTGCTAAATAGTCCTTTTTACCACAGCTATGTAAGTCATTGATTTAGTTATTGCTTGCAAGTTGCATCATCTGTGTGGGTTTTTTTCCTTCTCCCTCTTACCTTTTAGCTTGTGTAGCTGAGAGGGGGAGTGATAACGCACCAAAAAGTGCAACCTGATCCTGCAGATCCTTGTGGAATCGAATGGATTGCAGATGAAACTTCAGATTCTGTAACAATTTTCAGGTCTTTGTTTTCTGACTGTTGATTCTGAGGAAACTTCTGATGCTGAGAATATATTCAATGTATAGAGTATCTTGTTTGCAAGAACAGTCCTGAATATAATTTTTTTCTAAATAAAAAAAAATCCAGAGGAACTAGGCATGTGCAATCAGCAATGTGAGAAGTATATGTCAGTAAAATGGGACTGTAAGAGTAGATTTATCTCTGAATTACATTGCATAGGAGATTAAATAGGACATAAAAATACATTGGTATGGAAAGAAGGAATAACTATAGAAGAAAATCAACTTGCAGTGTCATATTTCTCTGACAGAACTGCATCTGAATATCACAAAACATAAAAATTTACCAATGAATGAGAAAGGAGAACTATATTTTGTAAAGGTGGGACTGCGATTGTTGCTGTAGATCTTCATAGCTCAGGATCAGTCCTGGCTGTGGTGATTGTCTACCTTTCTGGTGTGTGGGGGGTTTTTTTGTGTATGTGTTTAAATATATTTTAATCAAGCATCAGCTTATTACGGCTGATGTGCCAAAGRAAAATTACTTGTGATGACCTATGAAAAGTGAAGCAAAAGAACTGAAATTGGGATATTTTGAGCTGTATTGGCAGGCTTTGATTTCATTATGTGCAGTTTATGGCTTGTGTTTGGAAGATAATTAAGATGGTTTTTATGGATCTCTTTGGATCTTCTTCTAGCTATGTACTTGCCAGCAATTGTGAGAGATTCAGCTCAGTTTTACCTAGACCATTTCAGTTTCATGCTTCTGTTTTGTAGCTGACTACCAACTTACTTACAAATAGTGCTACTAGCTATCAAGAAAAATAGTAGGCTTAACTGTCAGCACCAGAACTAATATTTATGTAGAAGGCTAATTCTGTTCTCACTTGAGTTGTTTCTGCATTTGGACTTCTATACTTTTTTTTTTTWTTGGAATAATACTGTAGAATCAATTCTCATCTTATGACATAGAATTTCAGGTTAAGTGTAAAACTTGGATGTTTCTTCTGGACCACAATTAAAGGCATTAAATTATAGTCTGGAGTGTACTGTGTTGGGATTTAACAAAATTATTGAGGGTAAAAGCAGTCTTAACTAGCAACAAATTTCAGTTATGATAAAAATATATTTTGCCCTTTATTCTTGGTCAGTGTGTTCCCATGTGCTGAGGTTTCAAGCTGAGCTGAGCAAATAATAAATTATATATATAAGTATATATATCAAAAGAATCATATGAATGGTGTAATAGGGCAACTAGAGAGGACTAAAAACATTGCAGAAGCAAAAGACTCAAAGGCAGAATGAAAATACAGAAAGCAAAGGTGAAAGATGAAAGGAAGGTTGCAGTAAAGGTTATGGTAAATAATAAGAAATTTATAACCAACAAAAGGTCAGTAAAGGAGATAGTCAGGCCTCTGTTCGATAGCAGCAGTAATTTATTGACAAAAAAGAGTAGAGCGCTAGGAAATGAAATGAATTCTGTTTCAGCACTCACAAAGAAGAATCAGGGTGAGATGCCAGAACCAGTCATAAATTTCCCAAGAGCAAAGAGTGGTAGCAAATAAAAAAGGGGTTGTGCCAAAATAGGTGCTTTAGAAGCTAGTGTGTCTGAACCTGAGAGCTGGCTGAGAGCAAACACCAGYACAGCTAAAGCTTGGAGGTCTACCTCAGAGCTGTTCTTAGCAACCTTTGTCCATTTCTTGATTATTTTTACTTATTTATCTATTTTTGTCTCCTCTGGAGGCGCATCAGTCTGTTAATGGAAAGGATGTTCTGTGGGGTCTCCTCTGTTTCCTCTAATGGAGTGGTAGGAAGGAATGCTCTTACCTTCTGCTTACCTTCCTCTGGTTTGAATCTTCTCTGTGTCGCTAGTAATTAGCGACTTGAAGACAAAAGCCAAGTGCTGTAGCGAAGAATGAGGAGAGTTTTACGGGTAGTGATGGAAAAGTGAAAACGGGGCTCTGGGCAAATGGCAAAGTGAGGAAGAGGCAGCATTAGGAAGGGCTTTTTTCGGATGGAGAGGAAATTGCACAAACCTTGAGGGATATGCTAGAAATTTTTTGAGACAAGGAGGTGAAGAATGAATTGGGACAACCTAGGCTTGTCTCAGCTGGGCTTAGCCAAGATAGGAGAAGCCCAGCTGAGCAGTCGAAGTCCTCTTTTTTTTGCAAAGAAAAATGTAGGTGCAGAGAAAGAAGGTGCTGGTGAGTGGAGCCCTGGGCTTGATGGCAGAACATGTGACTCATCCCCTCTTTAGTGACTGTCTTTTTGTGCAGCATTTGGAGAATTTCACAGCTGAGAGAAGAATGTTGCTTGTCTAAGTAGTCGTTTCTCTTTAGAAAGAGTTTCTGTAGTTAATATCTGGAAGCCACTGAACAAACAGGCTCCAATATGGAGGGTGTTATCTGAAGATTTGCACGTTTTTTTCCTGCTGTGTATCATCATCGTAGACCTGTCATGCTTTGGTGGGTACACTGGACTTTCTTGTTGAGTACAGAACAAGAAAACTGGAGTAAAAATAAAGTAGAACTTTAGAGGGCTAGAAAATGTGTTTGCAAATTAGAGGGCAAAAGTTTTCCGGGATAGATGTCTTCCTTATTAGGGAGAAGATGGTAGGAATTGATGAAACACATGAAATGTATTTTAGGAACATGTTACAGGCTGGCTGCTGCAAGTTGAGAGAGGCTGTTTTCTACCATTTCACTTGACTCGTTATTTCTGAGGAACACTAGAACTATAATAGAACAGCTCAGGCTTGAGAAAGATATGAAACTGTTCAACAACAGCCTTCCAGGTCTTCTCCTGATTTCCATGCCTGACTGTGGAGCAGCGCAATGAAGCTTGCAGCACTGGCTTTAAAGCCAGTGTAGTACCAACTGCAATGGAAAGGATTTATCAAGGGACTAAATACCTTCATCAGCACTGGATTTATGAATGAAGTCTTCCTAGCGCACCTCATGCTTTTCTGTAAAGCAGCTTTTGTAAGCTATTATATCTGTACAAAAGAAACTTAATATTTTTATTTTAAGTTGTTTCCCATATAAGCTGCACTATACAAATCTATAAATGATTAGTGATCAAATCTGATTGCTTTAAAGAGCTGTGCAACTTTTTTACTTTGGAGCAATGATGGTTTCATCGTCTAAATAAATTTATCCATGCATTGATTATTACATTTAGAGGGGAAAAAATTATTCAAAGTATTTGGCATTTCCCTGTAGTAGGGAACTTCCATTCAAAAGAAAACTCCAAACTTCTCTTGTGAAAACTGAGTTACAATTTACTATATAGAGAATGTTAATGCTAAGTGTCTCACTCTTTTTTTGTAAAATAGTAAGAAGTAACCTCCTGAGAATATATCAAAAGAAAAAAAAACCTCCATGTTTTCAAACAGTCTGAAATTCTTAGATGGATCCTAAGATAGCTGCATTCAGTCAGCAAACTCACAAGCGAAATATATTGGCTTTTTTGGAGGTGGGGTTGGGGGGTGTTTTGTGTGTGTGTGTGGGGGGGTGTTTCTCTGTTTTGTTTTGTTTAGCAAGAATTTGTGGCAATGCTGGAAATCTAAGCTATGGCAAGATAAAACATTGTTTTAATTAATACTCTGTGGACTAAAGATTGGACTTTCATTACAGAAACTTTTCAAAATGGAGATAGACAATGCACTCCCATGGTATTRTTACACTCACTTTGTATTGTCTCACTGGGCAGCTGTGTGTAACGTGCATCGCTAGCACATGCATCAATGTTATCAGAAAAGTAAACAAGTTGTATGTTTGTATTTTAGCCCTGTTAGTATCACAAGGTGTGAAATTGAACTTTTAAACTCTCATTTAATGACAGAAGTAGCATTAATTGTTAGTTAAATACCCTGGGTAATATTTGTTCTTGTTACCTGCCACTTCATTAGGTCTGTCAAACACCACTCTTCAGTGCATGAAATACCAACTTAGGTGGGAAAGCTGAATTCAATGGCAGCTCGGTGTCCTGTCTTGCTGGTGCTGAATTGCTTTTTACAGTGGTATAGACTGAAACTTTTGACCTCTGCACTGCAGTGGTCTGTGTTCATGGCAGTCATCTACATTGCTCATACAGTTGGTGAAGGGCTATAGACACTCTGAAGCACGAAACTTCTTGTCCTGTGGCGGGATCATGTGCAAGAGATGAGTTATCCTCTGTTGATGGTTATTTCTGTTGATTATATTATCAATTTGCAGAGAGAGTTTGGACTCAGCTTTGGATGTTTTATAGTGTAGGTGTCTCCATCAAGATAAGATGACTCTTGCCTTAATAGCTTTTGCCTTTTAGAGTAAGAGGATTTGAGTTTATCTTGCCGTTATAACTGGGATGTTTTTAATGACTGCATCACTTCACACTGGGTGTGTTTAGTGGTTACAGTACAGATATGGAGAATTACACCGGGTGAAGATTAGTAAATAGCTTTTCTTTTTATGATCAATAGCAATTTTTTTCTCATTATGAATAAAAAAGTAACATTTCTTTTTCTTCCCTCACTGTTTTTGTCATCATCTTTGGATATTTCTCATGTATTTTTTTTATTCCCTCTTGTTCTTTTCTCCCTCTACCCTTCCCCCCCTCCACCTGTTTTTTTTTTCTTCCCCTTGTTCTGCTAGCTGGAACACCTAAATAGTGGGGGGGTTTTTGTTGTTTTTTTTTAATTGGTGAAGAAATGATAAGTAAAGCACTGGCTTTTCACTGCGAAAGTACAGATATGCATGAGTGTATGTGCCATGAAAGATAATGTTGGGAACACTGGATAGTATTTTAGTCACTTTAGTGCATTTAGTAAATGCAACTATGGGTGCAACTAAAAAATGGACATGAAGAGGAGGGGGAGTTTTGTGCCATGTTTACTTCTCCAAGAAAAGCAGGAAGAGCATGGTATCTAATATTTCAAATTTCTAGGCACAAATGTCTAAAAGTTCTTATTTTTGTGTTATATGTTATTTAGGCCATTATTATCCATTTATCCCGCTCTCCACTTTCTGATATATTTTAGTTTTGGCAACTGAGCTTGTAGCTTCAATTTTGTTATTCATGGAACTGATTGGGAAGTTGCTGCCCCTGCTACATATTAATGTCTGTCAAACACTTGATTCATTCTGCAGTCTGGAGAAGCTTGAGCCCCGCTGGCTGCCAGCGTTAGCAGAAGTGCTGGGACTTGCCTTCCAAGTAGCTGTCAGGCAGCGCGTCCCTTGCAGCCTCGCGCATCCAGCAGCTCCCCGCGCGAGCCCTCCTCGGAGGCTGAGCTTCCAGTTGGCAGCACCTGCTCCTTCACCCGGGAGACTCTGCTGAGAGAAAGGAGGCAGTGAAACCTTTGCCAAAAGTTCAAATAAGGAAACCGTAGCTGAATTGAACAGTAAAACCATGCTTGGCTGCTAGAGGAACTGCTTCATTCAAATGCAAAATTTGWTTTTTTTACTCTGTTCCTTAATAAATTTGAAGGGTGCTTCTTAACTCATATAAGGCAGCTGAAATGAAAGAACTGGGAGGATGACTGTAATTTTACAGTGCTATGTGCAATAGTCTGACATGGAACTAGGATGTAGTCTTGAGGGGGCTGATCAATGAGAAAAATGTCCTCAATGTTGGAAAAATTCCTGTTACTGTGATGTGAAGTCCTCCTCAAGTGGAAAAACAACTGATCAACCCAGAGGTTCCTAATGTGTTATTTTTAATTGTGGTAGTGTTGTGCATTGTTTTTGTGTTGCCAGAGTCTTTCATAGGTTTCTGTGTTCACTGGTGAATGGAGTAATTCCTCTGCCTTTTTAATCCCTTAYGCATTTTTGTGAGGCTTAATAATTTAAAGGCCTGATCTATTGTGATAATTAGTATTTTGCTGATTTGGGTGTTGAGCGTATTAGCGGATAACTTCCTTAGCCTTTGTAAAGAATATCTCAATATTCTTTACAGTAAAGTCAGCATAGAAGTGTTAAAAATATTACTACATAGTAATGGAAAGCTTTCTAAAAGTTAATCCTACATTCAAATTCCTCAGTAATGATATTTTTCTACTTATGTAGTAGGGGACTTCAAAGCAAGTCCATTTATCTCTGAATTTGCATTTTAATGATACTAAGCAGAAGGGCAGGGAAGCAATATTAGGAAAAAAAAAATCCCAGCTTGGGACAACATATCCAATAAAAGAGTCTTTATACACTGGTGACAGCTACTTCTTTTGTTCAGTGGTGCCAAACAAGAAAATTGAGATGCTGATTAACGATTTGGCGGGGTTCTGCTGAGGAACGCGGTGCACGGGCATTCTGCAGGCAGGCCAGCTTCGTTTGGGTCTGGTTAAAGAACAAGCTTTGATTAATGAACAATTACTTTTTCAATTAACTTAATAAATGGCCCTTGCCCTGCGCCCCCTTTTTTCCTTAGCGGTTGTCGGCCTTGGTTCTCTGCTGATTTGCACATTGTGAGCTGACAGCTTTGAGCGAGTACAGAAGTGAACTCTGCAGGAACCATCTAAGCTGTCAACAGTTTCTGGATGGTCCTTACTGGGACTCTTCCCCCCCCCCTTCCCCCCCCTTCTCCCCAACTCTTCTTAAGGACAAAGAGGGATATTTTTGTTTCCTGCAATTGATTTCCCTACTGTAATGACTTTGTTTTAAGTAAGCTACAGAAATCAAAATATATGGGACCAAGTTTTTTTTTTTTCCTTTTTTTTTTTTCTTTTATCTTTTTTCTTTTTCCAGCTAAGGGCTACCAAGATGATTAGGGGACTGGAGCATCTCTCTTATGAGGAAAGGCTGAGAGAGCTGGGCCTGTTTAGCTTGGAGAAGAGAAGGCTGAGAGGAGATCTTATCAATGTGTACAAGTATCTGAAAGGAAGGTGTCGAGAGGATGGGACCAGACTCTTTTCAGTGGTGCCGAGCGACAGGACGCGAGGCAATGGGCACAAACTGAAACACAGACACTTCCATCTGAACATGAGGAAATACTTTTTCACTGTGAGGGTGACAGAGCACTGGAACAGGTTGCCCMGAGAGGTKGTGGAGTCTCCTTCYYTGGAGATATTCAAAAGCTGTCTGGACAGAGTCCTGGGCAACATGCTCTAGGTGACTCTACTTGAGCAGGGAGGTTCGACTAGATGATCTCCAGAGGCCCCTTCCAACCTCAGCCATTCTGTGATATTAATTGGTTGCTTCTGTCTCTCACGGAGTTTGAAATATGGCATCTCTGTGTTGTTTGACACTTTGGAAAAAAAAAWAAGTCTAAAAATAGTTGTTATGCTGCCAGATTATGTCTGGAAGGACATGATTTGGTTTAAAAAAAAWTTTTTTTCCAAGGGTGTCATTTTGTTGTGGTAAATTCACTGTGATCAGATTCAGAGAAGAACTTYATCAGATCAAAATTAGTCATTTCAATGTCATTGTGACAGTGATTTTTGCCCCTATGTAAGGGACTTAGGGGAAGAATTATCTCCTGGAAATCTATTTCAGCTTAGGGTGTGCTCAGCCTCTCAACACAGACATGGCAAAAAGTGCATCATTAAAGCTTATAGAAGATAAAAGTCTAAATCTAATTATGAAGTTCTGATGATTGCTTAGTGAAGTGCTAGACTAGCAGGGATCTTCAGAAATAGTTTTAGATTTAGGTGGCCCTAGTTTTAGCCCAAACACTACTGCTAATGTTTCTTTCTAGAGTCTCATATCTAATAATCAGAATTAGGCCTATTGATTTTATAGGTTTTAATCTATCCCAAGCAGCTCTGAGAGCACCAGTTAAAACAGAGCTTTCCTCAACTGTAATTTGTACTAATCATACTATAGTGAAACTATATGAATATGCAACTGGCTTGGGTAGCTTGCTTGTTAGTTTAAGGTAGCTTGTTTCAAGCTTTTCTTCTAACAGTGTAAAAGCAGTAAGTTCTAGGAGCAGCTATTGTGTTATACATAACGAAATAATGATATCTAAGAGTTGTTGTATGCTGCCTTCTGGCATCTTTCTGATTTACAGTCTTTTCTTACCAGACTTATCCCAAGTGGGATAGGTTTAGGAAGCCCAGTATGCTTGGAAGCATTGTTTGATTAATGAACAATTATTTTGAGTTATTCATTAGACTTCTTCCCTTTGAGACTGTCTTAATTAGCTATATGTAAAGGCTCTTCTATCAGTACACAGATTGTGATATTCTAAAAACAAAAATAAGATAAAAAAGAATGTTAATCATGTTGAAATAACTAAGGAAGGGATGGCAGATTGTTCAAGGTGTTATTCTTCTGGGACATTTTGTTCCACATAAGCCATGCAAAAAAAGCAGAGCTATGCATAAGACATGGTATAGTGTTTGACTTATTTGAAGCACGTGCTAGAAAGCTGGTGCAAAAATGCAGTGCACTCAAAATGCAATGATGATCTAGTTCATAAATGTATAGGGGTTTCCCAATGGTGGGACCAAATCTGCAGAAGTCTAAGGACAGACAGATGAATCTAACAGTGAGTGCTTAGCATTACCAGATTTTTCAGTATTGTCAGTAGGATGAACAATGCCAAAATCCGTTCYAKTTGATAACAACCTTAAATTTTCAARGAAGATCAGGGRTGGCTTTGGTTTGTGGCTTAACTGCATTTGCTAGAAGACTTCAGAACCAGAGGAGGTGAAACTCCATGGCCAGATTCCTTCTGCAGAGAGAAGGATGGATGAATCTCTCTCCATGCTTGTTAATTGGAAGCAAGTTCAGTTAAAAACAAACTGGAAATCAAACATTCTGTTCTTGATATTAATTCTCAGTTTTTCTGTTGTCCATGGAGACATGGACACTATGCAGAGACAAATCTAGTCTCTGGTCCTTTTCAAGGGGACAAAAGTAAAGTAATTTTCCTATTCTGCATGAACTGCTCTGTTCCCTTTTCATGCTGAGGACAAAAATAAACTCTTTCCTAATACACAAATGAAATTCTGCAGGGACTTTTGAAGGGTCTTAGGCCTTAGACTATTTGAGCAGCAATTCATGCTAGTCCGTTGATCTGCAGGTGTTCATAAGGATGTGTACCTCTTCATGCAAGTCTTCTGTCTGTTAGACGAACTCTTCACGTGCACTCTGTATTTTATACCTATGTGTACCCTATTAAAAGCTTTTGTATCAAAGAAACTTGATTCATTTCAGCTCATGCATCACCCTCTCTTCCCTTCATTGCATGTGTGTTTTCTAATATCATATCAGTTTTGATTTCCATCAGTCAAACTGGCATGGGAATTTCAAATAAGTCCAGTATTTTTAGCAGTTGCCAAAACTGGTACAAAATATGAAAATTCCTCTTAAATCAGTTTTCTTGCATGAATATGAGAAAGTATGCCAGAAATCTAACTAATGATGCTGATGAGCTTACAATTTATAATTGCARTTGAGCAATTCCCTGAAATCAAAGGCTTTGAAATCATTATTGTTGTCAGGATTGAGCGATGCGTTTACTGTTTTGCCCTTCATTAGACCGAAAAAACTGATCTCCTTGGTTTGATCTCTATTTGGAGCTGGAAGAAAGCTAAGCTATCAGATTTTTGAGCTGCTAGTTATCCACCACCTTCCCATCAATAATGCTATGAAAACAGTACTGTTCTTGGCCGTGCTTAATATGCTTAGGAAAAGAGTAGGGAACTTTAATCCAAAAATACCTTGAAATTATATTGAAGTTTTGAATATACATGCTAGAAACATTTTAACAATCTCTAGAACACTCAAGATGTAGGGGAGTAAAGGAAGAGCTGTCAGGCATTCAAAATAATTTGAAGTTCTTGATTATGACTAAAAATAAGTTAAAAATTCCCTAAACCCTAGTGAAAGTGGCTTCAAGCTGGACTTAAAAAAAAAAAAAAAAAAAAACACCCTGATAACTCACAGAAATAGTAGTTAGAAACATGTTGTCTTACTGTCTTGCATCTCAAATGCTGTTTTTTTGGCTCTAATGAAAAGAATAATATATTCCTTTTAATCAGAGATTTCTGATTCAATATTAGCAAATTTTTGAGAGCTTTTAGATTTTCAACCCAGCAAATGACTTAACTCAAAATATGTCCAAAGATGCAATCAAAACCTGTCTTCCTCAGTTGTTTCTACCTCATAAAGTATGTATGTGTGTTTTTAACATTTTTAAGTTAGTAGGTGCTGACAGCCCTATCTCCTTGTATGTTTTGTGCTGTTTAATACCTTTCTGATGTCTRACTCAAAAAGAATCTAGAAACCTTTTCCAAGCCTTCAGATGGGCTTTGTCTGCCTTGCCCCATGTAGTGCAACTGCACTCCAGTGGTATTCAGCTCCCTAAAAAACAGTGTCAGTCAGTGCTGAGCCATGTGAAATACAGTTCTGAGGTGAGGAAGGATTTGAATGGGAATAATCCATTCCCTGATCAAGGGCTATAATGCTCAACTTGATTTGTGAGAGAAGTTAGGGGGCAGCAATGGGGCTGTTTTCATTGCATCTTATAGGAGAAATTGAATGCTGGTCAGCAACTTTGCTCCTTTAAAGGGGCTGTTTCTGTAGCCTGTTTGAAGTCTTTCCTGAGTGGGCAGTGGTGATATTTTCAGCCTGAAAAAAAGGACTGAAGTACTAGGAAACATTTTATCTGACATATACCTGTCTGGTATTTAAGTGGCCTTTAGAGACTGTCCTTCTGATTTATTTCATTGGTTTCCTGGGATACTACTTTGAGGAATCTGCTTACTCTAATGCATTTTCTGGTAGGTATGGCTGCCTCTTTTAGGATTCTGGGAAACTACCTGACAGTAAGTACGAATGTGCTTAACTACATACAAAACATCTTGCAATAAATATAGTCTAGGCTTGATTATCAGAGTTTACAATCTTACCTATGCTGGATTTTTGGATTGTCTTAATGAAAAAGAGTTTTTATTGGCATCTCTTTACCTTGCTGTTCCATCTCGAAGTTCCACAATGTTGAATTAAAAAACAACAACAAAAAAACATTTGGAGCTGTATCAGATCTGAATCCTTATCCTTATGATAGTGCCAATTATATGATGCTTATGGCTGCCCTTCGTGACTGCCGTAACTGTCAGGCAGTCTATATACTCTGGTTTGTTTTCCAGGACTCTCCTTGGGTTAGGAAAGATGATGCGAATAACAAACTGAATTATACTTTTCTTCTTTTATTTCATAGCCCAAATTTTGGTCTGCTGCAGTTAAGTGAGTAAGGAGATTGTCACATTGATTTGGAAACGCAGGAATGCTTTAGGCGAATAATGATACGCCTCTCTGAAGCTGAGGTGTGCGTATTTGTTTTCTTCACTCCCCCTCTTCCCTGATGTTATCCTGATGAACTGTGGGTTTTGAGAAGAGATGCAGAAGACTTGCTTATTTGTATCATTGTTACGACATAGTGGGGGAAGAAGTGCTTGGATAGGATGTTAAATTAATTTCTGTAGTGATCCTACCTAGAAGACTATTGTAATCAGGGAGTTGGTGATCTACGTAGCAGTTGCCCTGAGTGGTCACAGACCCATGCTGTGCTGCACACATGCCGCTGGCTGCAGGATGACTTTGGCCAGCTAATTTTAATGCCACCTGCGTGTCCTCAGCTTTATCTAAAAGCAAAGCAGCACGATCTCATGTGAACGTCCTTTTGTTTGACAGTAGGAATGATGAATAGAACTGTTGTTTTCTAAGGGAATCATATAAGAGCTCTAAAGACCAAAATGCTGGTGAATCTCACTATGGGCGGGATCTGCACAGCGTGTCGTGTCCAGATTGAGAGGTCTGTCTAATGCTGTATCATCTCATGGTTTCCCAGCATCAGAAGGGATGTAGGATTTAATTGCCAATCTTTTATTCTGCMCCTATCTTTGAATATTTTGATTAAACATCATATTATACTTAGATTCACATGGGCATTCTTTCTTACCAAGATCCAGAAAGAACTGGCAACTCCCAGGTGCACAAGAATTCCCTACTAAAACAAAATACTTCACATTGTTCTGCCTGTTTGAGAAATAGAAGAGAATCTTACCCCAAGGAAAATAATTACTTTTCTGTTTTTCTAGTCCCTGAGATCTATTTGCAGTCTCAGTTACTAATTTCTCAAAATGTTGCTAAAGGTATGCTGGATAGTGATGATGGTTGCTCACCAATCCTCATAGATTTTTACATTTTAACATGTCTGTTATCCTGAAGTAGTAATTTGCATTCAGAAACCTGACTGCATCTCATTTTCCTTTTCCTTTGATGCAGTACTACATTCATAATGAAAATCAGATCATTARTTGGGTTTATGGACCAGCAGCTCTGTTTCTTAAGGCAGGAAATCACAGAATCACTGAGGTTGGAAGGGACCTCTGGAGATCATCTAGTCCAACCCCCCTGCTCAAGCAGGGTCACCTAGAGCACATTGCACAGGATTGCATCCAGGCGCATTTTGAATAT
>NW_020449374.1:139196-148854 GCF_003343035.1 Apteryx rowi | reverse complement strand
TCCAGGATGAGCTGCTCCATCACCTTTCCAGGGATGGAGGTGAGGCTGACTGGCCTGTAGTTCCCTGGGTCCTCCTTCTTGCCCTTTTTGAAGACTGGGGTGACATTGGCTTTCTTCCAGTCCTCAGGCACCTCTCCTGTTCTCCATGACCTTTCAAAGATGATGGAGAGTGGCTTAGCAATAATGTCCGCCAGCTCCCTCAGCACTCGTGGGTGCATCCCATCAGGGCCCATGGATTTGTGGGTGTCAAGTGCACAAAGTTGAAGAAGAGCTTACCCAGCTCTTCTTACAGTAGCTTATAAACAAAAGCAAAGTTGAGAAGCCTTTGAGGTGGGTTAGATACTGCATGATAAATGATAGCAAATCTTAGAACCTAGGAATGATGTTCCCTTGAGACTATATGTGAACAGTTACTTTAAGAGCATACTTTAGAAATCTGTCTGCATCTAGTGCCGTTCTGAGGCATGGATCATGTTCTCAAGGGATCTTAGCAGTCCTGGTATCAGTAATGAGTTGTGTTTACTGCACCGTACAGCTGCTCTTATAGTGCACGTGATTGTGGTAGGTGAAAAATAGCTTAAATGGATAACGTTGGCAGGCAGCAGATAACTGTGGGTGCATGTCCAAACTGAACTTAAGAAATTTCAAGTGCAAGCCTGCTGCTTGCTAGCTGCAAATGGTATGGGCTGGTTGTAAATTTTGATAACACCTGCACTAAAGAACTGCAGGTTTTGGGATGTGTTGCTCGTGATAAAGAGAGATGGAGATGGAACCAAGTATGGGGGCTGACCACGCATCCTGCTTCTGTATGTAGGCTTTCTAGATTGGGAAAAATGAGGGCTTGAGAGTCTGGGAGGGAGGTGAAGACCCTTCACCTTCTGGCTGGAGGAGACATCCTGGAAGTGAGGGAAGATCCTGAAGGTCAAGAAGGGGTGGGTAGACAACTGCCAAGGGTGCTCAGGGACCTTGGCTGGTTACACCTGAAAGTGGTAACTGTGAGCAGATGCACAGCAGGAACCGATGGGACTTTCTGCCCGGCCTTTCCAGAGCAGCAGCGATCTCCCTGCTGGGAAGGGGAGCTGAGACTTCGGGAATGTGATGCTGGGGGGCAGGGAGCAAGTGAGTGAGGGTGAAGGCTCTAATCTCGTTGGTTCGTAAATAAGCCCCTGTATTCAGCTCCTGTGGGTTGTCACTCGCTGTGTCTCGCCTCTGACAGCAATGCCCAAGGATGTAGAGTCTTAAGATGTCATTGCGTGCTTCATAGGAGAGTTCTTAATACAAGAAGAAAAACCATCTTGCCCATGTGTGTGTATGTGTCAGTGGAGAAGTTAAGAATAGGGTCCATAAGGAGTTCTCCTACATGACTGCTCTGTGCTAGATCATTCTGGTGGGATGTTACTGAAAAGCTGCTTGTTTCAGAAGCTGTCAACAGCATTAGCGAGCCCAAAGTTGGTGCAATGATGAATAAATAGATGCATAAACTAGGCACTGATCTAGCTATGTACAGGATACGGGAGAGGTGGCAGTTGCCAGTTGTATTATGGATATGGAATCCATAATGAAAAAAGAAAATTTTAATTCACCTGCAGTTAGCCACAAAGACAAAATTAGGGTTTTCTTTTTAAATAAATTCTTTACCGTTAAGATTAAATTTTTATATTTCTTGAAAGATAACAGATATATGTGCCAAAACTGCATTTAGACACTATAGGGAAAGGCAGGGGTGCAATGAGATGTTTGTCTGTATATAATAAACAGTGATGGTGGCTGGTGGTTGAACTTGTTAGGGGATGTTGAATTAGCAGCTGGACTTAACCCCTGTGCAGCAGAACTATATTGCTTTTGAAATATTACATTTGCTGCTAATAAAATGTATTACTAAAATCAAGGTTTTCCATACATATGAATAGATAGATTTGTGTGAAAACTTGGCACAAAAAAAAATAAAAAAAAGTAATGCTAGCCTTAGCCATAGCCAGTCTGAACAAGGTGTTACACAATATGTAGATTTACTTAATTACAGAGGAGAATAGCAATGTATCCAGGCTGTTTTTTAAAAGAGAGGAAAAAAAAAAAGTTGACTGACTGGAGTTGTCTCTTTTTTTTTTTTTCTTACCCATGCACCTAAAGAAACTAGAAGATGAAGATAATTGGATGGGATGGCAATGATATTCATACTCATGTATGAGAGATCAGAATTCCTAATGAATGTTATAGACTTGATATTCATCACCTGATCTTATAAGCAGATTATTGGCTCTTTAAAGCACTACACTGATTTAACCTGTGCATTACTGTAAATAATATTATTGCCACCTCTAATCTAAAAGATGCATCATGGATTATCACAGCTGTCTTCAGTATTTTACTTTTTTTAAATCTTAAAAACTGCCAGAGCTGAAAAAAATCCCAAACTCCAAGATTTATTTTAAWATGTAGCTAAGCTGAAAACTTATGCTAATATCAGTCTAAGGTATCTTAATAGACTGATATAATCCTTCTTCTGTAAAGAAGGCAAATATGCAGCATGACACCAGGTAGAGTCAAGTAATAATGATGGAATCATTCTATAATTAAAACTTTTGCTTCCATGTAGAAAGACTCTGTACCAGAATAAGGCAAATGGCTTTTTTTGAAAATGCGTGACAGTGCAAGAAGTCTGTGCCTGATCAGACCTGAACCCAGATATGGCAGCTGACTCTGTAGTCATTAAAAGCCTGTATTAGGGAATGGCTCTTATAAAAGGATCTTCCCTTTTAGAAAGGAAAAATCAGACTTCCTTTACAGGGTCTGAGAGAAATTAATAATTTTCATCTGGATATTAGTTCTATCCCATAGGTATCAAGAGTTATGTATAATGTTACAGGAAGAAAATGGCCCTACACCTTATTCTGTCGTTGAGGACTATATGTAATGCGCCAGCAAGTACTCTGGAGGTGCTTGCAAAACAATCAATGATCTGTGCAAAGTGGGAAATATAGATTACTGGGTTAGGTTAAAATAATACAGGACTGGTGCATAGCACTCAGTTGTTTTGAAGTGAAATACTTCCATTAATAAAATAATGACCAAAGAAGGGGAAATGCAAACAGCTGAAAGCCATGTGAGCCACAGTATTTCATGGTGCATCGTTAATATATGAATATTATGAACCATATTACTGACACTCTCATTAACTACAAATGACCAAAAGGTACTTGGAACATAAGGTGAAGTGATGCTCTGAGCAATATTACTTATCTTTTGATTTCTTCAAAAATCCTTTCATTGTTTCTTCAATACTTACATAATTGTGCACCAATGTGGTTGAAGGGGGAGAGCAGAATAAAATGCATGCGCATCACAGATAGGCAGGCAGAGCGCTAAAGAGTAAGTGATGTACTGGAGGACCCTGTACAAGCTGGTACCCAGACAAATTCCTGGTTATTATACTTGGGCTGCTAAATATGCTGCATCTGAGAACTACTTGTTCCCGGAGTGGAGTGTCAGTTGGTTTTTTGTTTTTGTTTTTTGAAAATGATATGATCTTTCAGCCTTTTCTTAATGGTTGTATCAGGACCATAACCTCTAGTTTTTCTTCACAGTGACTTATGTATATTAGCTTTTTATCAGTCTTGTTAGATGTCACTTTTTTTCCCTGTAGCATCTGGCATTGTGTGGGAGCCTTGGATCCTATGATTTTTATGTAGTATGTGGTAGGTTTGGTGTCATGTGTGCTGTATTAAGTATTTGTTATTGTCTGTACCTAGAATACAATCTAAATTTATGCTCTTGTAATCTGTACAATTAAGTTTAAGACTATTAAAATTTGGCTCTAGTAAAAATCAATACATCTCAAAATCCCRTCTTCCTGACTGAAATGCTTACTCAAATGATCTGTAATACAATTAAATATCATCTTCTTACCTCAGTGTGCAGTGAGGGAGGAATGTTGAAGAGTGGTTCTGCCAGCTCCAAGGGCTTACTTGCAGTGATGGTAGCTATCGTAGGCAGTGCAAACTAAGCTGAAAGAAACAGTGAGAAATGTCCTACATAGTGCTATTTATGATTGCCCTCAAAAGCAACTTTATGCTCCTAGGGGACTGTATACTAGAGCAGGGGGTTCTTCTAGCAGAAATGAATGGAGGCTGCCAGGCAAAGGAAGCTCCGAGGAACCTWAAGCAAAGGTCCTGCCTATAGCTGAAGGTGACATACAGTGTAAAGTGGAAATTGTGCCTAACCAGTCATGGCTGCTCACRGGGCAATCTTGCAGTAGGCATCTGCAGCAGAGTTGCAGTAAATGGAAGCGTGAGCAGCACTGCCGTGTTAGAAAGGGACCCATCCAGGAAGCTGGGGATGCTCCAAGTCTGTGGCTTCAAGGAAGCCCTGGAAAAGTTGTTGAAAGAGAACTCCAGTCAGGGCTGCATGGAAATGGAAGAGGCCTGCTCTTCCCAGCTTTCAGTAATTTGCACTTCAGTTAAGGGAAGTTCATAACTGGTCCTTCCCAAATGTCAGAAGCAGGGATGCGCCAGATGTCTGTTGAAGTATTCTTATGTCCTCATGAAATATTTTATGCAATAGATCACCTGCATTAATTAAAAAAAAAAAAATGAACAGAGTAACTCCTGAGAACAAAAATGTAAACATGATTTAAATCAACAGATTTCAGTAAGCTTGGGGGAAAAATGAGTAAATCTTAAAAAATATATATATATATATATTTAACTTGATTATACTTTAAATATTCCACACAGTTTAGATGTAGTTTTGTCCTCTATTGTTATGAAAATGTCTTTGTCTATGTTTAGATTTAATAAAGTAAAATCCTTTCTATAGTTCTTTGATCGGAAGCAGCATACCAGAACTAACCAAGTTCTGATCTTAAGTGACACCACTGATAAAACTGACATTTAGCTGTGGTGGAGAACAACTTGACTTTTTTAACCACAGAAAAAGTATTTTCCCTGACCTAGAAAAAAGTCATTAATATCACATCTGTGCGCTATAGAATCAGCTAGGAATACACATTTGATTCAGATGCTGTGTGATAGTGGAATAGAACTGATAGTGTGGTGTTTTGTTTTACTTATCTGTTGCACACAATGCATTTTTTTATGAGCTTTCCTTTATGTAAAATTGCTTCCTTTTTGTAAAACTGAGTATCAGAATGTCTTTTCTTGTATTTAGGGTTTTTTTAGCTAGATCTACTTTGATTTTTATCTTTTATTTAAAGCAAAATAAATTTAAACTATTCAAGTTTTTTGAAAAATTCTTAATGGAAATTATTTATTTCAAGTTTCTGATTTATTGAAAAATTTTCTCATGGAATGAAAAGAGAAGGGAAGACTTTTAAATTCTCACTATCCTATTAGGGATAGGAAATTCATTTCCAAGCTAGCTGTACTGAAGTACACGGTAACAATATTTTTCAGGAGAAAGAGCAAAATGGAGAATGGCTGAAGTGGCAAAACTATAGCATTTTTAATACATAGATCTCAAAATGGTCTATAAAGAAACAGACTTTGAAAGATATTAAGTATAACCACAGGGCTTGCTTGAAGATGCACAACATGGGAACTATCAGCTGTTCTTAGTCTCAAGAAATCACGTCTACTGAGTCCCTGAATGACTTTATTTTGCACACACTCACTACTCACCCCAAGGTACTGCCCAGTCATTTGGAGTGCTTGTATTCCAAGCAAGTTTGCCGTTTAAATTGATACATTTGATGACATRAGTGTGATGATGCATCCACACTCTATGTAATGATGTAGGTGGTGATATAAATACATCTAGATGACAATATATCTACAGTACAGGTGATACAGTGATAAATCTGATGACTTAATCACATCATTAGACTGTTTCCAATGTGCCTGTGTTCATACCAGTGATCTTTATACGCATGCTTGCAGCTAGTGGATTTTGGAGTTGCAAATGTTGTATGCATACTGATAATGATTTATGCAGGCAATGCTTTTGCCCTCTTCTATCATTTCTCTTATCTAACTCATTACTAGTATCATTAGGAATTAATTATTAAAAAAAAAAAAAAAAAAAGCAACACCTTATCTCATCATAAATATTCCAAAATAAAGAGCAGTCTCTTTTCTGAAAAACTTGACATATATATGAGGAAACTTCAGGCTTTTTTTTTTTTTTTTTTTTTTTACATCAACCTCATTTCTCACAGTGCAAGCTCAGCCTTGGTTTATTTCTGAATTATTTAGTCAGCTGTGACTTTCCCTCAAGATCATACAGTTACAGAAATGAAAGATTTGAAGTGCCATAACTGAAGAAAAGTTATTCTGCTTTCCACTGTTTCCATTGAGAAGGAAGGGAAGGAATTAAGACTACGAGGACAAGAGAACACATTGAAACTAGGACTTATTTTTTTCCATTGAGTAACTATTGTACCTTTAAATCGGAGTTTGTAGAGTTTAAAGTTTTTGAGAGCTTCTGAGATTTTGACAGGAATTTAGCATTACCACGTATAGTTCAGAGTACTGTAAATTAAATAAACTGTCGGTTTTTAGTCATTAGTGATTTGACCTTGCATCCGCTGAAGCTGATGGCAAAACTCCTATGACAGTTAAAGTTCGTGAGCAGGGCTTCAGAGCATTTTTGTTGGCACCACTTCAATCTGACCCTGAATGATAACTTTAACAGAAACAAGACACTGATCAAAGGAGTATAAGGAAGCATCGACTTGGACTGAGTGCTGTTTTAAGCATGGAGGAGCTTTTGAACAACTTTCTTTCACAAATTAGAGTTTTGGGGTTTTTTTAAGGTAAAGATAAATTTCATAACATCTGAGCCTGATTTGTATCTCTAGCTGATGTCTCCTAGCTCTTGGAATATGAATATCTGGAGTAAACACTGTTTTTGCAAGTCTCAGGCTATGTGTGGTTTCCTTAGGCTAATTACAGTATAGTGGGGGGRGTTGTTTATTTTTTTACCTTACAAATTGGATTGGTACCACAGAAGAGGGATGCATAAGGACACAGATGTCAAAAGAGGAAGTGCTTACAGTGCAGAAATATTTATTGCTCTATGATGTTCTAGGATACACAGTAATTGAACCAGCAACATGTATTTATTTTCAGATGGTGTAATGTATCTTCCCAACAYCCATCCTGAATATTAGAGAATAATTTGCAGCTTGTACTTCTCTGGTGACTTATCCAGTTTTTGGTTTAGCTGTTTGCAGCAGATTGACAACTGCTGGAGCAGTTGAGAGTCTGCCTCTTGATTGCTCTGGACGGTGCATTAGGGAAATTCATCCCTATCTTCAACAAACCACTTTTGGAAGAGAAGCTGCTTATCGAGGCTTGTTGTGCAACAACATAGCAACATTAAGAATAATCAATAGTGAAGCACACTGTTAAATAAAGACAATTAGTGATCATTAAAATACCTTTTTACAAGGAAAATCCTATCAGTTTTTAACTGACAGGTTAAGGTTTCTGAACTGGAGCATYATTCAGAAGGAACAGAAATGTATGAATGTGGTTCTTTTGTGCATGCATATGTTAAAAGCTTTAAAACACTTGTCTATATTAGTAGTTTGTTTTTTGAGAATGGAGGATGAGCATGCAGTTTTTGCACCCTAACCTGTAAAACTTCTATTACAAATGAAGCTGTGAATGTGTTACAAGAAACGGGGCATTTCTGTTCCAAAAATTCATATAATGGAGTGTAAATTGCAGCGCAGTGTAAACTGTGTGCAGTGCAAAATAGCATTGCTTTTCATAATAGACAATGAGATTATGTTCTACTTTACTGCATTAGTTGCTAATTATACTAATGTGATTTTTATCACGTGGTTTTATTCATTCTAGAAGCCAAATGCACCCAAATCCTAACAGTTTTACAGAATCAGTCTTCTTTTCAGCATATATGCAAATAATCTGCTTATCTTCCACAATGAAAATGCATCAGACACTTAGGTTTTTTCCATTAAAAATGTTTGCACAGATGCAATATTACATAAATGAATCTGTAAATAGGTGGTTCTGGCTCACAGAGGTCTTGATTTCTGCAGAGTCCTGAGGCTGTCTGACTTGTACAGCAGTTGTGTGCTGCGTGGACGTTCAGCTCAGCTAGACAGGGTGGTTATTTTGCAGTGTGGTAGAGAAATACTGCAGCTAGTTTGATGCAAAACAAGGAATGTAGCATAGTGGGACCCGCTGGTAGCGGTGGTACGTGCTCCTACAGCCAGATGAGTTGGGGAGCTGTGGCTTGCTTACTCAGAACCACCTGCAGAAGGGCCTGTGTTTATCTGGCGTTGAATCCGGGTAAAGGTGATGTCTGTGAAGACTGTGAAACATGTGAATTGATGTTTGTGATATGCTCTAAAAATCAAACTCCCCCCAAACCCTTTGAAAATCTTGGTTTTGGACGTAGAATGTTTCTGCTCTTTGATCTAAAGCTAAATGTCGCCGTCTATTCCTCCTCAACAACACAGAATGGACAATTTTTCTTTTGGTAGCCCACAGCATATTGTTTGGCTTTTACTCTCCCTTCTCCATGAGGAGATGAGTAATGACACAAATTTGTCACAGCGAATGTTCTGGTAATTGCAGGCACTAAGTAGCTGAATGTTTTAGCCAATGAAAATTACCTCAAGAGGCTAGCTGCACTGCATGCAATTTTCTTCTGTGGGATTTTTATGGATTCCAGGGCTAGTTTCCTCACTGCGAAAAAGGGCAGTCTTGACCTTGGGGAATAAAACTTGGTGGAGTAGTTTCTGTGTTGCTGTGGTTTTGCTCTGGCCTACTCTGGAAGGAATTGATAATCTAAGCTGGCAAATGGAGCGCCCCTTCCAGTAAGCATTAGTGATTCCATTAAACAGAGATAAACACCCATCAGTACAGATACAAACCTGAATGAATAAATTCTCCAGCCTGACCATGAGAAAAAGCAGTCACGCTGTTATGTATTTTTCCTGTCCTTTTCTGTTGCATCTGAGAAGGAGGCATTTCTGTAACGCTTGTGTGCCTTGGCAGGTAGGCCTGAACTTGCTTCCCCAAAGGGGAGGGGAGACGGAGAGGGGAGAAGCWGGAACTTACTGTTGCTCTCACGTACTAAAAACAAATACAGGCAAGACAAAATCCAGTGCACGCTGATTACCCCAGCATGGCATGATGTAGCGGTAATCACTGAAATACAATTTGTATCTATAACATGTAATAGAAACTTTTGGATCAATATCCTAATCTTTATCAAAAACTTAAACAGATGATTATTTTGAATAATGAGGCTATAAATCTCCTTTTGAGTGAGAAGAAACAAAGCATTCATATGTTTTTTGTTCGGTGTTTTTGTTTTGTTGCCTTCACCAAAATGCTACTTTTGGTATTTAGTCAGTTTAATTTTAGCAAGAATCAATATAGGAAAAGAATAATCTGAGATCAGCAAATTTTGTCTCCAGAACTTCCCTTCAGTTTTACAATAAGTATCTGCAAGTGTTTAGTCTACTTTGTAATATTTCTTTTCTTGAAACAAAGAGTAATACCATTAGCTTTATCTAAATTCATTGGTTGTGCCTCTTGAAAACAAAACACTCATTCCTTCCTCTGCTTAAGCAGCATCAATTAGGTTTAGTCATGCTGGCAATATATGCAAGGGCAACATAAAAATGGGGTCTGGTATTGTTTAAAAGTAAGAACTGACATTA